>NC_084635.1:13672486-13972486 GCF_033978795.1 Nerophis ophidion
AATAAAGTGTATATATATATATATATATTATGCTCCACCAATGACTGAATAAAAACAAAAAATAAATAAATATAAAACCAATAAAAACAATATAAGAACAAATATGATTAAAAACTATTTTAAAGGGTAAAATCAATTAAAACAGTAAAATAGAAATCAAAGTGTATAAAAAACACAGAGGACAACAGAGAACAGAGGACCACACAACTCACGTAGTGTTAAAAGCCAAAGAATAAAAGTGGGTCTTAAGACGAGACTTAAAACACTCCACTGTGGAAGCAGTTTGAACATGGAGGTGCAGAGTGTTCCAGAGCTTAGGGCCGACCACAGAGAAGGCCCTGTCTCCCCTGGTCTTAAGTCTGGTCTTGGGCACCACGAGCTGGAACTGGCTCTGGGACCTCAGGAATGTAAATTTGGATGAGGTCCGAAATATATTGAGGTGCCAGTCCATGTAAAGATTTAAAAACAAACAGCAATGTTTTAAAATCAATTCTAAAATGAACAGGGAGCCAGTGCAAACTCTGAAGAATTGGGGTTATATGCTGGCGTTTCCTGGCCCCTGTTAAAAGTCGTGCTGCCGCGTTCTGGACTAACTGCAACCGGGAGAGAGCTTTTTGGCTAATGCCAGCATAAAGTGCATTGCAGTAGTCCAGGCCACTTGAAATAAAAGCATGCACAACTTGTTCAAAAGGGTTAAAAGATAAAAACGGTTTAACCTTTACTAAAAGACGAAGGTGATAAAAACACGATTTTAAAAACGCCATTGACTTGTTTGTCTAGTTTAAAATCGCTGTCTATAGTGACGCCAAGGCTGGTGACTTTGGGACTCACATAATTTTGCAATGGTCCCAAGTCAGTGAGGGCCGGACCAAAAACTAAAATTTCCGTTTTTCCCTCATTCATTATTAAAAAATTCTGGGCTAACCAAGCCTTGACGTCGCATAGACAGTTAAGAAGGGGTGTCAGGGGGCCGTGGCTTTTTGAAACCCCCGTAAAGGAACCTGCACTTGATGTGGGGCGTTACTGCAGTGATTCAGTACAAATGTACTGCATATGTTTATGTATTCAGTCATCAGAAAACAGGAGCACTATGTAGTATTATATTCCAAACAACAGCTGACTCACTTGCACTCTTCATCCAGCAGGTGGAAGAGAGCGGTGGGCTTCTTGCTGATGAGACTGATGCAGCCTGTATTGTCGATGTATTCGATATTTCTCCAGCTGATACCCTCCGCCCTGTATTCCTCCTGCAGGGAACACAAACAGTAAGCATGGCGTCCAACAAAAGGAGCTTTTTGGAAGAACTGGCGGCACCTCATTGGATTTTGCTGACAAGACAAAAGTAAGCACAGAATGAACACAAACACTTTAACACAATGGTAATCTACAAAGTGTCAGACACATAAAATGCAAAAATCGCAATATTCTGAATCATCATAAGTAGAGGTGTAGGAAAAAATTGATTCGAATTTGAATCGCGATTCTCACGTTGTGCGATTCAGAATCGATTCTCCTTTTTTTTTTTTTAAATCACTTAAAAAAAATGTTTAATTTTTTTTTAATCAATCCAACAAACCAATACCATAACAATGCAATCCAATTCCAAAACCACACCTGACCCAGCAACACTCAGAACTGCAATAAACAGAGCAATTGAGAGGAGACACAAACACGACACAGAACAAACCAAAAGTAGTGAAACAAAAATGAATATTATCAACAACAGTATCAATATTAGTTATAATTTCAGCATAGCAGTGATTAAAAATCCCTCATTGACATTATCATTAGACATTTATAAAAATTAAAAAAAAAGAACAATAGTGTCACAGTGGCTTACACTTGCATCGCATCTCATAAGCTTGACAACACACTGTGTCCGATATTTTTAAAAAGATAAAATAAGTCATATTTTTGGTTCGTTTAATAGTTAAAACAAATTTAATTTATTGCAATCAGTTGATAAAACATTGTCCTTTACAATTATAAATGCTTTTTTTTTTTTTTTAAATCTACTACTCTGCTAGCATGTAGGCAGACTGGGGTAGATCCTGCTGAAATCCTATGTATTGAATGAATACAGAATTGTTTTGATTCGGAAAAATATCGTTTTTGAATTGAGAATCGCGCTGAATCGAAAAAAATCGGTTTTATAATCGAATCGCGACCCAAAGAATCGATATTGAATCGAATCGTGGGACACCCAAAGATTCGCAGCCCTAATCATAAGTGATACGATTTAAAAAATCCACAATCATGTTTTCCTCGCCAAGTAAAGAAGAACACACTTCTTAGTCTCTTAACAGTTTAATATCCATCCATCCATTTTCTACTGCTTATTCCCATATTAAAGTTAAAGTACCCATGATTGTCACACACACACTAGTTGTGGCGAAATTAATCTCTGCATTTGACCAGTCATTCTTGTTCACCCTTGGGAGGTTAGGGGAGCAGTGAGCAGCAGCGGTGGCCGCGCCCAGGAATAATTTTTGGTGATTTAATCCCCAATTTCAACCCTTGATGCTGAGTGTCAAGCAGGGAGGTAACGGGTCCCATTTTTATAGTCTTTGGTATGCCTCGGCCAGAGCATAATAGATTTAGCCCTTTAGCTAGTCCTACACCCCAGTCTACCGGGCACCACACTTTAGTCATAGGGGACTCCATCACCCGAAACATAAAGCTTAGCAAACCAGCCACAATTAAGTGTATTCCCGGGGGCAGAGCACCTGACATTGAAGCTAATCTTAGGGAGCTAACTCGCAACAGGTACGGCAGGCTAACCGCACCACTAGTTATGCGAATATAGTAATACACGTTGGCTCCAATGACGTTAGGATGAGACAATCAGAGATTACAAAGAGAAACATAGCCAGGGCTTGTAATCTCGCCAGAAAGATGTCCAGGCATCGAGTAATTGTCTCTGGCCCCCTGCCTGGGAGAGGCAATGATGAGAGATATAGCAGATTAGTCTCTCTTAACAAGTGGCTGGATAGCTTCTGCAGACAACAGGGATTTACGTTTATTGATAATTGGCCCTCTTTCTGGGGCAAACCTGGCTTGCTGAGGAGAGACGGCCTTCACCCTAACCAGGAAGGCGCTATCCTCTTGTCTCGGAACATAGACTTCGCATTGAGCCACATTTGACTAACTGCACTAGAGCAAGCCCGGTCACAGGCAATTACAGAGCCTGCTAGCCTGGGTATGGAGTCAGTTAAGTTAGAACTAGCCAGCGCCAGGCTGGATGATCCCTGTACACATGGCAATTTTCGTAGAATAATACACAACTCACAAAATGTTTTTTCTACTGTGTCTATGACTACGTCAGAGTTAGACATGCGTTCTACTGAGGTGGCAAATTATGATGCGTTCAGTTTATCGCAGCGCCAAGTAGACAATCTGAAAATTCCCGTCATATCAATTCCTAGATATGGCCGTAATTATTTTAAGTACACTGCGCATAATAAACGCAACATTATTAATATTGCTACTACGGATAATTTTATCAACAACTCCTTAAAACAGCCCACTACCTATAATATGGGCTTTCTAAACATCAGATCTTTGTCTCCCAAAACGTTATTAGTCAATGAGGTCATTAGAGACAACAACCTTAACGTCATCGGTCTTAGCGAAACCTGGCTTAAACCAGACGACTTTTTTGCGATAAATGAGGCATCCCCTCCTAACTATACGAATGCGCATATTGCCCGTCACCTCAAAAGGGGAGGCGGTGTTGCACTAATATACAACGAAAACTTTAACTTTAGTCCTAACTTAAATAATAAATATAAATCGTTTGAGGTGCTTTCTATGAAGTCTGCCACACCTCTGCCTCTGTGCCTGGCCGTTATCTACCGCCCCCGAGGGCCCTATTCGGACTTTATTAGTGAATTCTCAGAGTTTGTTGCTGATCTAGTGACGCACGCCGATAATATAATTATAATGGGGGACTTTAATATCCATATGAATACCCCATTGGACCCACCGTGCGTGGCGCTCCAGACTATAATTGATAGCTGTGGTCTTACACAAATAATAAATGAACCGACGCATCGCAGCGGTAATACGATAGACCTAGTGCTTGTCAGAGGTATCACCGTTTCCAAAGTTATGATACTCCCGTATACTAAAGTAATGTCCGATCATTACCTTATAAAATTCGAAGTTCAGACTCATGTTCGGCAAGCTAATAATAATAATAACTGCTATAGCAGCCGCAACATTAATGCTGCCACAACGACGACTCTTGCGGACCTACTGCCCTCGGTATTGGCACCGTTCCCAAAGTATGTGGGCTCTATTGATAACCTCACTAACAACTTTAACAACGCCCTGCGCGAAACCATTGATAGTATAGCACCGCTGAAGTTAAAAAAGGCTCCAAAAAGGCGTACGCCATGGTTTACTGAAGAAACTAGAGCTCAGAAATTATTATGTAGAAAGCTGGAACGCAAATGGCGCACGACTAAACTTGAGGTGCACCATCAAGCATGGAGTGATAGTTTAATAACTTATAAACGCATGCTTACCTTAGCTAAAACTAATTATTACTCAAATCTCATCCGCATTAATAAAAACGATCCAAAATTTTTGTTTAGTACAGTAGCATCGCTAACCCAACAAGGGACTCCTTCCAGTAGCTCCACCCATTCGGCAGATGACTTTATGAAGTTCTTTAATAAGAAAATTGAACTTATTAGAAAGGAGATTAAAGACAATGCGTCCCAGCTACAACTGGGTTATAGTAACACAGATACGATTGTATATACGGCGGATACTGCAAATATCCAAAATAGTTTCTCTCGTTTTGATGAAATAACATTAGAAGGATTGTTACAACGTGTAAATGGAATAAAACAAACAACATGTTTACTTGACCCACTTCCTGGGAAACTTATCAAGGAGCTTTTTGTATTATTAGGTCCATCAGTGCTAAATATTATAAACTTATCACTTTCCTCGGGCACTGTTCCCGTTGCATTCAAAAAAGCGGTTATTCATCCTCTCCTTAAAAGACCTAACCTCGATCCTGACCTCATGGTAAACTACCGACCGGTGTCTCACCTTCCCTTTATTTCGAAAATCCTCGAAAAAATTGTTGCAGAGCAGCTAAATGAGCACTTAGCGTTTAACAATCTATGTGAAACCTTTCAATCCGGTTTCAGGGCAAATCACTCGACTGAGACAGCCCTCGCAAAATTGACTAATAATCTATTGCTAACGATGGACTCTGATGCGTCATCTATGTTGCTGCTCCTCGATCTTAGCGCTGCTTTCGATACCGTCGATCATAATATTTTATTAGAGCGTATCAAAATACGAATTGGTATGTCAGACTCAGCCCTGTCTTGGTTTAACTCTTATCTTACTGATAGGATGCAGTGCGTCTCCTATAACAGTGTGACCTCGGACTATGTTAAGGTAACGTGTGGAGTTCCCCAGGGTTCGGTCCTTGGCCCTGTACTCTTCAGCATCTACATGCTGCCGCTGGGTGACATCATACGCAAATACGGTATTAGCTTTCACTGTTATGCTGATGACACCCAACTCTACATGCCCCTAAAGCCGACCAACACGCCAGACTGTAGTCAGTTGTAAGCGTGTCTTAATGAAATTAAACAATGGATGTCCGCTAACTTTTTGCAACTTAATGCCAAAAAAACGGAAATGCTGATTATCGGTCCTGCTAGACACCGACCTCTATTTAATAATACAACTTTAACATTTGACAACCAAATAATAAAACAAGGTGACTCTGTAAAAAATCTGGGTATTATCTTCGACCCAACTCTCTCCTTTGAGTCACACATTAAAAGCGTTACTAAAACGGCCTTCTTTCATCTCCGTAATATCGCTAAAATTCGCTCCATTTTGTCCACTAAAGACGCCGAGATCATTATCCATGCGTTTGTTACGTCTCGCCTCGACTACTGTAACGTATTATTTTCGGGTCTCCCCATGTCTAGCATTAAAAGATTACAGTTGGTACAAAATGCGGCTGCTAGACTTTTGACAAGAACAAGAAAGCTTGATCATATTATGCCTGTACTGGCTCACCTGCACTGGCTTCCTGTGCACTTAAGATGTGACTTTAAGGTTTTACTACTTACGTATAAAATACTACACGGTCTAGCTCCAGCCTATCTTGCCGATTGTATTGTACCGTATGTCCCGGCAAGAAATCTGCGTTCAAAAGACTCCGGCTTATTAGTGATTCCTAGAGCTCAAAAAAAGTCTGCGGGCTATAGAGCGTTTTCCGTTCGGGCTCCAGTACCCTGGAATGCCCTCCCGGTAACAGTTCGAGATGCTACCTCAGTAGAACCATTTAAGTCTCACCTTAAAACTCATCTGTATACTCTAGCCTTTAAATAGACCTCCTTTTTAGACCAGTTGATCTGCCGCTTCTTTTCATTCTCCTATGTCCCCCCCTCCCTTGTGGAGGGGGTCCGGTCCGATGACCATGGATGAAGTACTGGCTGTCCAGAGTCGAGACCCAGGATGGACCGCTCGTCGGGACCCAGGATGGACCGCTCGCCTGTATCGGTTGGGGACATCTCTACGCTGCTGATCCGCTTGAGATGGTTTCCTGTGGACGGGACTCTCGCTGCTGTCTTGGAGCCACTATGGATTGAACTTTCACAGTATCACGTTAGACCCGCTCGACATCCATTGCTTTCGGTCCCCTAGAGGGGGGGGGTTGCCCACATCTGAGGTCCTCTCCAAGGTTTCTCATAGTCAGCATTGTCACTGGCGTCCCACTGGATGTGAATTCTCCCTGCCCACTGGGTGTGAGTTTTCCTTGCCCTTTTGTGGGTTCTTCCGAGGATGTTGTAGTCGTAATGATTTGTGCAGTCCTTTGAGACATTTGTGATTTGGGGCTATATAAATAAACATTGATTGATTGATTGAGTTTGAACTCACAACCTATCGATCTCAGGGCGAATAAATAATAGCAAATGTATTTCAAACCGCTTGTTATTTTTCCCCAAGATCATGGGAAAGAGCGTTAGTCAATAAAGACCCTAATCAAGGGGAAGTTTAAATAAAAATCCACTAAGTCTCCATTTCTTTGCTTCCTAACTAAATATTCACTTGTCCCTTTTTGGGTAGTAGGGGGTGATGGAGCCTATCTTAGCTGCATATTCTCTTCAAATTGAATAGGTGAATATTTAAAAAAAATTTGAGCAGAAGAGTAAACAAAAATAACATACTAAATTGTAAACTACACACTATAATCTCTTACTGCTTGCAAAAGTGAAACCATATAAATGAATAATCGCCTTCTTGTATTACAAAATCCAAAACCTGTGAACTTGGCACGTTGTGTATATCGTAAAAAAAACAGAATACAATAATTTGCAAATCCTTTTAAACTTATATTCAATTAAATAGACTGCTAAGACAAGATATTTAATGTTTGAACTGAGAATTTTTTTGTTGTTGTTGCAAATAGAACAATTGGCACAGGGGCATTTTTACCACTTTTCTTTTAACAACACCCAGTAAACGTTTGGGAACGGAGGAGACCAATTTTTGAAGCTTTTCAGGTGGAATCCTTTCCCATTCTTACTTGATGTACAACAGGGTTTCTCACACATTCATTTATTTGTGGCGGACCACCACGAAAGAATTACGGCCGCCACAAATAGATTAAAAAAAAATATATATATATATATATATATATATATATATATATATATATATATATTTTTTTTTTTTTAAATGTATTTATTTTTTTCGGCTTTTGACTCGATCGACGGCTCATAAATGGGACTTTGTCTGTGAATGGAGCTTGTAGTTACAACTCCGGTGCAGTAGGTGGCAGTAAATAAAATAAATGATAAATGGGTTGTACTTGTATAGCGCTTTTCTACCTTCAAGGTACTCAAAGCGCTTTGACACAACCAATTATGTATCAATTAGTAGACAACATGACATAATATTTTTTGAAGCTCAAGAGGATTGAGCGAGTCTGTAAGGTGGGTGCTGACTCAGCTTTTTGGTACTCACTCCCTCATTGAGAACAGGATATTGTATCAACCACTCTACAAGCTTTTAAGTAAGCTTCCATTGACTGCTGTGATTCACTGCTATGTTGACTCATCCAACAAGACAATAGAGTCAAGTGTTTGGCAACAACCTGAAATGGACCCAGTAAACCTATCAGCAAAAGTCAACAATGTTTGGGTGCGGCAGGGCTTCTAAAGTGGAGCAGCAACATCTTCCACCTTTCAAAAAGGGTTGGTCTTCCTCCGACACTGAAAATGTGCCAATACATTTTTTTTTATACATTTCGCTTGTGTCAGTAATAAGATCCTAGCATGTGTCCAACTACAGTAAAGAGATTCAGACTTTTTTGGGGGCAAACCAGGGGTCGGCAACCTTTACAACTCAAAGAGCCATTTTGACTCGTTTCACAAAATAAAAAAGACAATGGGAGCCGCAACCGTTCTCCCGAATATCTGCTGGTGGTCACCCAGATAACAATAAGGGCGTGCTATGAAGCCATTGCCTTAGACGCCTTCTACAACATGTACAAACTGCTTGCCCGTCCAGTAACATGTTGTATGTGGCTTCAGCAGATACATGTACACGACTGCAAGACATACTGGGTGATACAGGTTACACTGAAGGTTGTGATATAAACAACTTTAACACTCTTACTAATATGCACCACACAGTGAACCCACACCAAACAAGAATGACAAACATTCTCACAGTAACACAACACAACACATACCCAGAATCCTTTGCATCCATGACTGAAGCTGCGTGACTTCCCTCAGAGACACTGGGTCAACACACCCGTGGCCACACCTGTACGACTTTCAGGTACTATTTAATCTCACTAAAACACTAGCAACACAATAGGAAGATAAGGGATTTTCCGGAATTATCCTAGTAAATGTGTCTAATAACATATGAATCGCTCCCACTGCAATCGCCTTTTTTTTTTTTCTTCTAGTCCTTCACTCTAAATTTCGTCATCCATGAATCTTTCATCCACGCTCAAATTAATGGGGAAATTGTCGCTTAGATGTCACACTCACATCGTCTGCTACTTCCGGTAAAGGCAAGGCTTTTTTATTAGCGACCAAACGTTGCAAACTTTATCGTCGATGTTCTCTACTAAATCCTTCCAGCAAAAATATGGCAATATCGCGAAATGATCAAGTATGACACATAGAATGGACCTGCTATCCCCGTTTAAATAAGAACATCTCATTTCAGTAGGCCTTTAATCCAAAATGTTTCCATTCTCCCTTTTCTGTCAACACCTCATGTCTGCTTGTGTGTGTGTGCATTGCCAAACATACTCCTCCTCTCGTAAAACCAGCAATGTCACAATGTGACAAAGGCGCACCGTCATGCCCGTAAAAAAAAAAAAAAGGGGGGGGAACTGGTATTTTTCGGATGCAGTATAGTATTGTTTTTGATACATTAGTACAGCGGTACTTTATTAGTACCAGTATACCGTGCAAGCCTAAAGTGCACATTGACAAAATTCCAACCTGCTTGAAAATTGTTTCAGTCAGAGGCTTCACTGCTTATTTAGTCTATTTTTTCTTCACACAGTACTATAGTATATTGATGCTTTATGTCTAAATTTCGTCTTTGACCTGGTAAAATCAAGATAATTTAATGATAAGCAAAACGTATTCATGACATGGATTACAGTTGTGAGTTGTTGTGTGTAGCAGCCTTTTAAAGGCCTACTGAAATGAGATTTTCTTATTTAAACGGGGTTAGCAGGTCCATTCTATGTGTCATACTTGATCATTTCGCGATATTGCCATATTTTTGCTGAAAGGATTTAGTAGAGAACATCCACGATAAAGTTCGCAACTTTTGGTCACTAATAAAAAAAAATTTGCCTGTACCGGAAGTAGCAGACGATGTGGTTGTAGAGCTCCTCGCATCCTCACATTGTTTACAATCATAGCCACCAGCAGCTAGAGCGATTCGGACCGAGAACGCGACAATTTCCCCAATAATTTGAGCAAGGATGAAAGATTCGTGGATGAGGATAGTGAGAGTGAAGGACTCCAAAAAAAAATAAAAAATAAAAGGTGACACATTTAGACACATTTACTAGGATAATTCTGGAAAATCCCTTATCTGCTTATTGTGTTAATAGTGTTTTAGTGAGATTATAAAATCATACCTGAAAGTTGGAGGGCTGCGGTGAACGCCAGTGTCTCTGAGAGAAGCCAATGGAGGAGCCAAGATCACAGCTGCCTTTTTGACAGCTACAGGAGGAGTGCGCATAATCCACTCAAGTCTCCGGTAAGAGCCGTCTTAATATCACAATTTTCCCATCCAAAAACTTGCTGGTTGACGGAGAGAAACATGTTCGCTTGACCGCTTTGTGTTAAAGCTTCACAACAAACAAAGAAACACCGGCTGCGTCTCGGTGCTAAAGGCAGCTGCAATCCACCGCTTTCCACCAACAGCATTTTTCTTTATAGTCTCCATTATTAATTGAAAAAATTGCAAAAGATTCAGCAACACAGATGTCCAAAATACTGTGTAATTATGCGATGAAAAGAGACAACTTTTAGCCGTAAGTGGTGCTGGGATAATATGTCCCCTGCAACCAATAACGTCACAAACACACGTCATCATTCCGCGACGTTTTCAACAAGAAACTCCGCGGGAAATTTAAAATTGTAATTTAGTAAACTAAACCGGCTGTATTGGCATGTGTTGCAATGTTAATATTTCATAATTGATATATACAGTTGTGATCAAAATTATTCAACCCCCACACAATTTTGGTGTTTTAGCAAGTAGGACATTTATTCCGGCTTCACGGTGGCAGAGGGGTTAGTGCGTCTGCCTCACAATACGAAGTTCCTGCAGTCCTGGTTTCAAATCCAGGCTCGGGATCTTTCTGTGTGGAGTTTGCATGTTCTCCCCGTGATTGCGTGGGTTCCCTCCGGGTACTCCGGCTTCCTCCCACTTCCAAAGACATGCACCTGGGGATAGGTTGATTCGCAACACTAAATTGGCCCTAGTGTGTGAATGTGAGTGTGAATGTTGTCTGTCTATCTGTGTTGGCCCTGCGATGAGGTGGCGACTTGTCCAGGGTGTACCCTGCCTTCCGCCCGATTGTAGCTGAGCTAGGCGCCACTGCCCCCCGCGACCCCGAAAGGGAATAAGCGGTAGAAAATGGATGGATGGACATTTATTCCGTATTATGTTTATAGTCATATCAAATAAAGATGCATTAAATAGACAAATGCAACTTAAATTACTACAGTATATTTTGTAACATACCAAACAGTGTCATTTCTGTTAATATTTCATTGACTAAATTTTTACATCAACAGTTCTATGGAGTGATGAGACAAAAGTGGAACTCTTTGGGCCTATGAATCAACGTTATGTCTGGAGGAGAAAAAATGAAGCTTACAAAGAGAAGAACACCTTGCCTACTGTTAAACATGGTGGGGGGTCAATCATGCTCTGGGGCTGTTTCTCTGCCTTAGGTACCGGGAATCTCCAGCGCGTTCAAGGCATCATGAATTCTATTTCCTAGCAGGATATATTAGCTGCAAATGTCATGAAGTCAGTGACGAAGCTGAGGCTTGGGAGACGTTGGACCTTCCAACAGGACACGGATCCCAAGCATACCTCCAAATCAACATCGGAGTGGTTGCAGAAGAAGGGCTGGAAGACTCTGGAGTGGCCTTCACAGTCGCCAGACCTAAATCCTATAGAAAAGCTGTGGTGGGACTTGAAGAAGGCAGTTGCAGCACGCAAGCCCAAGAATATGAATGAACTGGAGGCCTTTGCCCAAGAGGAATGGGCTAAAATACCTGTAGATGGTTGCAAGAAGCTTGTGTCCGGTTATGTATCACCTTTGAAGGATGTCATTACTGCCAAAGGGTGTTCTACTAAGTACTAAAGATGCATGTAACTAGGGGCTTGAATCATTTTGTCAATGAGATATTAAGAAAAATGTCCTTTATGGGTATTTTGTAAAATACAGTGTTACAATTTAAGTTGCATTTGTCTATTTGACACATCTTTATTTGATTTGACTATAAACAAAATACGGAATAAATGTCCAACTTGCTAAAACACCAAAATTGTGTGGGGGTTTGAATAATTTGGATCACAACTGTAAACTATCAGACTGTGTGGTCGGTAGTAGTGGGTTTCAGTAGGCCTTTAAGAAACAGGAAACAATTTGAAAGTCATTGATAAGCTCTTAAACATGTCAGTCGCACTCTAAGGTAAACACAATGTTTAACACGCATACAACTGGTTCCGGGCATGTCTTTCAAAAGCCCTTGGAGGTAAGGCACACTTGAACAAACATCGCCATGGTGGCGACAGGACAGGGGTAGTAAAGACATACTAGTTTATTTATTAACTAAACACCTACTGTGCAGTGTGACAAGCACAAAGGATTTCTTTTCAAAACAGAGAAGAATCTAGTTCAACCACAAGCTTATTTCAATGTGTTCTACATCCTATTGGTTTGCTTACCTGTTCCAGCTTGAAGGTGTGCTGATTGAAGTAATGCTGAAGACGTTCATTTGCAAAGTTGATGCAGAACTGCTCGAAACTGTTGTTCTCGTAGTCCTCAAAACCAAAAATGTCCAACACTCCGATGGACAAGATCTGTAAAAGAAGAATGTGGATCTTGTCGTAAAAATCACACTAATTTTGAGGCCTGGCCAATCGATATTTTATTTGGTGGCATCCAGTAGCTGTATTTGACGTACCTTGGCTGGCTCTTCCAGGTCCTTGATGTTGAGCAGAGCGTGGTTGATCCTGAAGACAATCCAGTCAAACAGCGCACTGTACAGCGACTTAGCCATGGAGTCCCTCACTGTACCCGCCTGCAAGTTTAATAGGAACAATAAATTGTGAAATATGCATTTTTGCTTATCCTTGGCCAATACCGCCTAGATTTATAGTATAGTATTTTATTATTACACTTCAGAAATCGCAACTTGACTGTTCAGATCAGGGGTCATCAACGCGGTGCCCGCGGGCTCCTGGTAGCCCCCAAGGACCAGATGAGTAGCCCGCTGGCCTGTTCTAGAAATAGCTCAAATAGCAGCACTTACCAGTGAGCTGCCTCTATTTTTTAAATTGTATTTATTTACTAGCAAGCTGGTCTCGCTTTGCTGGACATTTTTAATTCTAAGAGAGACAAAACTGAAATAGAATTTGAAAATCCAAGAAAATATTTTAAAGACTTGGTCTTCACTTGTTTAAATGAATTCATTATTTTTTTTACTTTGCTTCTTATAACTTTCAGAAAGACAATTTTAGAGAAAAAATACAACCTTAAAAATTATTTTAGGGTTTTTAAACACATATACCTTTTTACCTTTCAATTTTCTTCCTCTTCTTTCCTGACAATTTAAATCAACGTTCAAGTAATTTATTTTTATTATTGTGAAGAATAATAAATACATTTTAATTTAATTCTTCATTTTAGCTTCTGTTTATTCGACGAAGAATATTTGTGAAATATTCCTTCAAACTTATTATGATTAAAATTCCCAAAAATTATTCTGGCAAATCGAGAAAATCTGTAGAATCAAATTTAAATCTTATTTCAAAGTCTTTTGAATTTCTTTTAAAATTTTTGTTCTGGAAAATCTAGAAGAAATAATGATTTGTCTTTGTTAGACAAATAGCTTGGTCCAATTTGTTATATATTCTAACAAAGTGCAATTAGATTTTAACCTATTTAAAACATGTCATCAAAATTCTGAAATTAATCCTAATCAGGAAAAATTACTAATGATGTTCCATAAATTCTTTTTTTTATTTTCTCTTAAATTTTTTCTGTTGAATTTTGAATTTCAAGGAGTCGAAATTGAAGATAAACTATGTTTCAAAATTGAATTTTCATTTTTTTCATGTTTTCTCCTCTTATAAATCGTTCAATTAAGTGTTTTTTCCATCATTTATTCTCTACAAAAAACCTTCCGTAAAAGGAAAAAAAATGTACGACGGAATGACAGACAGAAATATCCATTTATATATATATATATATATATATATATATATATATATATATTTATTAAAAGTAAATTGATCAAATTGGCTATTTCTGGCAATTTATTTAAGTGTGTATCAAACTGGTAGCCCTTTGCATTAATCAGTACCCAAGAAGTAGCTCTTGGTTTCAAAAAGGTTGGTGACCCCTGGTTCAGATTGTCTTAACCCTGTAAGACCCGGACATAGAAATACATGAATAAAAAAATATTCAACCTGTCAGATGGTGTTTTAGGGGGCATTTGGGAATTAAAATTAAGTGTTGGCAAATTTTTCATATTTTGATAAGGTTTTATGGAACCGTTGTAAAGATACAACGTTGGGTGAAAAAGTTAGCAAAATTTTCCAAAAGCCATTTGTATTCATTTTCTGAACATGTTCCACATGTTTTCACTTCAGTCAAACAACTAAGGGTTCATTTGAATGCTTATTGCTCATTACCTTGACTCAGAACACTGAAAAATAATAATTATAATAACAACATAACTCAGAGATATTTATTAAAAGTAAATTGAGCAAATTGGCTATTTCTGGCAATTTATTTAGATGTGTATCAAACTGGTAGCCCTTTGCATTAATCAGTACCCAAGAAGTAGCTCTTGGTTTCAAAAAGGTTGGTGACCCCTGGTTCAGATTGTCTTAAAGACGTTCCGCCGCTCACCACGCAGGCTTCATCAGTCCATGCTCATAGACTTAAATTGGTCCGACATAGTCGAGATGTTGGTGCCGAAATCTAAACTATTTATCTTCTAATAAAAGAACAGTCTACTTGCGATCGAGTGAATGCTTCGATAATACAATGACCTGGATAAATGACAACATCCATAGACATCTAACAGAGTAAAATTTCACCTTCAGTGGACTGGTTTAAAACAACAGAAACCCATTTCAAGGAATACAAGATGAAGGGCTAAATTGTGAAGAATTGAACAATTGACTGATATAATTAATTTATATGTCATTGTAAATTACTTTTAAGACTTCAAGACTTTAAAGAATCCCAATTGTGAATTCCTCCACACATGCAAGACAGAAAGGAGAACTGAGACATGGTTTCTCTCTCTCTATACCCAGGACTACGTTTCCAAGCTCGGGGATAAAAGTGGCAGCTGTGACCAAGCCCACCGCAAAAAGTATGTAATTTTAAAAAAAGGAAAAATTGCGCATCAGGTATACTACAGAGAGACAAAAACACAACTTCTCAGGAAAACAACCCAAGTCCCGATGGGGGCGAGCTCTGCGTTTTAAGCCCTTAATCTCTTTTTTGCAATGTCCAACGTGTACGAAACGTTCAATACAGTCGATGGTCACGTTCAATAAATAGCGACTGCTTGTATTAACAATGTGACCTCGGACTACGTTAAGGTAACGTGTGGAGTTCCCCAGGGTTCGGTCCTTGGCCCTGCACTCTTCAGCATCTACATGCTGCCGCTAGGTGACATCATACGCAAATACGGTATTAGCTTTCACTGTTATGCTGATGACACCCAACTCTACATGCCCCTAAAGCTGACCAACACGCCGGATTGTTGTCAGCTGGAGGCGTGTCTTAATGAAATTAAACAATGGATGTCCGCTAACTTTTTGCAACTCAACGCCAAAAAAACGGAAATGCTGATTATCAGTCCTGCTAGACACCGAACTCTATTTAATAATACAACTCTAACATTTGACAACCAAACAATTAAACAAGGCGACACGGTAAAGAATCTGGGTATTATCTTTGACCCAACTCTCTCCTTTGAGGCACACATTAAAAGCGTTACTAAAACGGCCTTCTTTCATCTCCGTAATATCGCTAAAATTCGCTCCATTCTGTCCTCTAAAGACGCTGAGATCATTATCCATGCGTTTGTTACGTCTCGCCTCGACTACTGTAACGTATTATTTTCGGGTCTCCCCATGTCTAGCATTAAAAGATTACAGTTGGTACAAAATGCGGCTGCTAGTCTTTTGACAAGAACAAGAAAGTTTGATCACATTACGCCTGTACTGGCTCACCTGCACTGGCTTCCTGTGCACTTAAGATGTGACTTTAAGGTTTTACTACTTACGTATAAAATACTACACGGTCTAGCTCCAGCCTATCTTGCCGATTGTATTGTACCATATGTCCCGGCAAGAAATCTGCGTTCAAAGGACTCCGGCTTATTAGTGATTCCCAAAGCCCAAAAAAAGTCTGCGGGCTATAGAGCTTTTTCATTTCGGGCTCCAGTACTCTGGAATGCCCTCCCGGTAACAGTTCGAGATGCCACCTCAGTAGAAGCATTTAAGTCTCACCTTAAAACTCATTTGTATACTCTAGCCTTTAAATAGACTCCCTTTTTAGACCAGTTGATCTGCCGTTTCTTTTCTTTTTCATCTATGTCCCACTCTCCCTTGTGGAGGGGGTCCGGTCCGATCCGGTGGCCATGTACTGCTCGCCTGTGTATCGGCTGGGGACATCTCTGCGCTGCTGATCCGCCTCCGCTTGGGATGGTTTCCTGCTGGCTCCGCTGTGAACGGGACTCTCGCTGCTGTGTCTTGGATCCTCTTTAGACTGGACTCTCGCGACTGTGTTGTATCCATTGTGGATTGAACTTTCACAGTATCATGTTAGATCCGCTCGACATCCATTGCTTTCCTCCTCTCTAAGGTTCTCATAGTCATCATTGTCACCGACGTCCCACTGGGTGTGAGTTTTCCTACCGAGGATGTCGTGGTGGTTTGTGCAGCCCTTTGAGACACATTGATTGATTGATTGATTGATGGTCACGTTCAATAAATAGCGACTGCTTGTATTATCGGTTGTGTTGAGCTATTGTTCTTTAGTTGGTTTGTTGCAAGCAGCTCTACGTTTGTAAATTATACAAATAATATTCTTAAAACTCCTTACATATGATGTGTAGTTTAGTACTTACGCAATTTCCATCCATCCATCCATTTTCTACCGCTTATTCCCTTTCGGGGTCGCGGGGGGCGCTGGCGCCTATCTCAGCTACAATCGGGCGGAAGGCGGGGTACACCCTGGACAAGTCGCCACCTCATCGCAGGGCCAACACAGATAGACAGACAACATTCACACTCACATTCACACAATTTACTGTAAATAAATATCTTAAGCATGAACTGTATCAACAAACCTGTGTGGATCAGTGTTTCATAAACAACGAGATTATTTAATGAAATGACAAAGAACAAAATGTTATTCACATTTCCAATAGCAAATGGTGAACTCACAGAGAAGCAAAGGTGAGTTTTTGACTTATAAAGAAAATAAGACTCATTTTTCTCCAAATCAACAACCATGAAAGATATTTTCAGACAACCAGAATCCGAATAAGTATGCCTTTGTTTAGTGAAGTATCAATCTAAAACTACACACATTATTCACAGGAAGTGAGAACTATGCAAAAAAACTAACGGGGGAACAATCATTTTCGAAGCGTGGGTTTTACATACTGAAGAACCTGATTGTTCTGAGTGTTATTGCACAATATTTAAGATGAGACCACCCAGTGTGCCAAAAACAGTCACAGGGGCCTAAAATATTCTGGATGAGAATGTGTACTACTAGTACTAACATTCTGTGCCTCAGCACTCACAGCATCTTCTCAGGGATGATCCTAAAAGATAATGTTTTCAGGCTTTCAGGCAACAAATTAAAAAGTTCAAAGGTAGGTGACTGACTTTAAAAATGTACAACAAAACAAATCGTTGGGTATCCAAATCTTTAAGGATGAGAGGTTTATTCAAACTTAGCATCCATTTATTTCCATGTTGTGTTTTCTCTCTTTCCGATGACTCATCTGCAGACCTTGACTTGTGTTTGTTTTCCGAGCAGAAGATAAACTGAAAACCGTGAAAAGGCTTCAAAATGCTTTTCTTTCTCTAAATATACTTGTGTGTGTATGGCTACAGACTGGAGGAGCAGGAAAAAGAAGTACAGGAAGATATCCGGTATGTGTCCATGCTGTCCTGTAAACATACCCCGGTCAGGCGTTATTGACTTGGCAATGTGCCTCCAGACACACTACAGACCAGGACGCTCAACTTGAGCACAATTTAGTGCTCAAATGTAAGCTTTGAAGTCATCTGTATATCCTGTACCAATATTGCTGACTAAAATATTCACAAATAATTAATCAAGCCACAATGAAAGTCTCACCTCTGACAGTTTGTAAGGGACAATCAGCTTCTCGCCCACAGTGATGGTCTTGCGCGTTGTTAGAGCTTCAAAAAGCATCTCTTCTTTGACCTGGCCAAGATGTGAGACAAGGCAGTTAGTTCCATCCTGACAAATAATCAATCAATCAATCAATGTTTATTTACATAGGCCTAAATCACAAATGTCTCAAAGGACTGTACAAACCATTACGACTACGACATCCTCGGAAGAACCCACAAAAGGGCAAGGAAAACTCACACCCAGTGGGCAGGGAGAATTCACACCCAGTGGGACGGCAGTCCAAATAAATCTTGGACCATCACAGAGATTCAGTTGAATCTATTCATTGTTCAAATTTAGCTGCTTATTACTTACCCAGCCTCAGTTAGCTGCTGAGTAAAGGGCTGAATAATCTATGAAACCAACATACTGTATTACAAACTGTACAGCTGGTATGCAAGTTCAGTCAGAGGCAAAGGTGGGTAGTAATGCGCTACATTTACTGCATCACATTTACTTGAGTAACTTTTGGGATTAATTGTACTTCTAAGAGTAGTTTTAATGCAACATTTTTTACTTTTACTCGAGTATATTTATAGAGAATAAACGCTCCATTTATCTACATTCAGCTCGCTACTGATTTTTATCGATCTGTTAATGCACGCTTTGTTTGTTTTGGTTCGTCAGACAGACCTTCAAAGTAAGATCTATCACATGCCTGCGTTTCACCAATCAAATGCAACCATTGGTGACGTTTGACTCCGTTTCACCAATCAAACAGAGCCAGGCGGTCACATGATTAACTGCACACTGTATTTATTTTTTTTATAAACCTTTATTTATATATTTAAACATTTACAAACAGTAATTGACAGTAATGCGGACGTTGTACCGATCCGTTGTGGTGAAGAAGGAGCTGAGCCGGAAGGCAAAGCTCTCAATTTACCGGTCGATCTACGTTCCCATCCTCACCTATGGTCATGAGCTTTGGGTCATGACCGAAAGGATAAGATCACGGGTACAAGCGGCCGAAATGAGTTTCCTCCGCCGTGTGGCGGGGCTCTCCCTTAGAGATAGGGTGAGAAGCTCTGCCATCCGGGAGGGACTCAAAGTAAAGCCGCTGCTCCTTCACATCGAGAGGAGCCAGATGAGGTGGTTCGGGCATCTGGTCAGGATGCCACCCGAACGCCTCCCTAGGGAGGTGTTTAGGGCACGTCCAACCGGTAGGAGGCCGAGGGGAAGACCCAGGACACGTTGGGAAGACTATGTCTCCCGGCTGGCCTGGGAACGCCTCGGGATCCCCCGGGAAGAGCTAGACGAAGTGGCTGGGGAGAGGGAAGTCTGGGTTTCCCTGCTTAGGCTGTTGCCCCCGCGACCCGACCTCGGATAAGCGGAAGATGATGGATGGATGGAACATTTACAAACAGTTGAAAATAATAATCAAAGTAAGTACAAAAACAGTACAAAACAGTATAATAACCATACAAAACAGTGCCAGGGGGCTGTAAATTCAAAGTAACTAAAATAAAATGCAAAAAATATATATACAAAAAATAAAGTGCAAAGCCATAGGCTCACTCAATCTCAGTAAATAACTTAAATTTGGAACACAGCATCATCGTTTTCACAGTTTTTTGTTTGTTAGAGGTAGAGTGTTTTAATGTAGAGTTCTAAATCTTTTTTAAAGGCACAAAAAACAGGTCGGGTATTGAGAAACTTACATTTATGAATATAAAACCAATAGTATAATGAGGTTGCAAAGGTAAAATTCATTTTCAGTTTTTTTTTCAATACGGTGTAAAACTAAATATATATTATTTAATATATATTATTGTTTTAGTTGCTTAAGAGATATTCCTGGCTCTGAATTTGTTCATTGCTATTTTTATGTTTTTGTGCATTACTTGTTGCCGTCATCATTAAACGAACAGGTTACTCATCAGTTACTCAGTACTTGAGTAGTTTTTTCACAACATACTTTTTACTTTTACTCAAGTAAATATTTGGGTGACTACTCCTTACTTTTACTTGAGTAATAAATCTCTAAAGTAACAGTTCTCTTACTTGAGTACAATTTCTGGCTTCTCTACCCACCTCTGGTCAG
Organism: Nerophis ophidion; assembly: GCF_033978795.1. Taxonomy (NCBI): domain Eukaryota; kingdom Metazoa; phylum Chordata; class Actinopteri; order Syngnathiformes; family Syngnathidae; genus Nerophis; species Nerophis ophidion. Next base: position 13,692,766 of record NC_084635.1, read on the forward strand.
AGGAGACATTCTATTAAATTACAAGATGGACAAACATGTTTAACGCTATAGTCACTCAATGCTTCACAGTTATCTAGAGTTTTGATCACATAAGCAGGATATTGCCTTCTGTCACCAAGTAGGAATTAGTACAGTGTGTAACATAAACAGAAGGCTATTCAGTAACTACTTCAGGCTCCCAGGAAATTAAAGAAGTTTTGGCTGGGGAGCAAAGGCAATGACTTAATGAACAATGAAGTGTACTGATGCAGTTGAAGAGAACGAAGATTGGGAAACTATCGGATAGATTTCTAATTAATTCCCTATGTAAGTGTTTCTTAATCATTGTTGGGCTGTAAACGCCCCCAAGATGCATCACGAAAAAAAAAAAATTCTTAGCTGTTGTCCGTATGGGCCGCAGCGGTACTCAGTTTTAATACACTTTTCCACCACTTGTGGCAGTAATTACAATCTCAAACAAACAGAAGAAGTTTTCATTTGCACTGAAATTTGTTTGATAGTTTCAGAAGCATCTACTGTACATAATTATCACTTATCATTACGCTTATCAGTAATTTACCGTATTTTTCGGACAATAAGTCACTCCGGAGTATAAGTCGCACCTGCCGAAAATGCATAATAAAGAAGGAAAAAAACATATATAAGTCGCACTGGAGTATAAATCGCATTTTTGGGGGGAAATTTATTTGATAAAAACCCACACCAAGAATAGACATTTCAAAGGCAATTTAAAATAAATAAAGAATAGTGAACAACAGGCTGAATAAGTGTACGTTATATGAGGCATAAATAACCAACTGAGAAGGTGCCTGGTATGTTAACGTAACATATTATGGTAAGAGTCATTCAAATAACTATAACATATAGAACATGCTATACGTTTACCAAACAATTTGTCACTCCTAATCACTAAATCCCATGAAATCTTATACGTCTAGTCTCTTACGTGAATGAGCTAAATAATATTATTTGATATTTTACGGTAATGTGTTAATAATTCCACACATAAGTCGCTCCTGAGTATAAGTCACACCCCCGGCCAAACTATGAAAATAACTGTGACTTATAGTCCGAAAAATACGGTAGTTGGAATGTATTTATTTTATTCTTGTGCAATTTTATGTAAATTTATCTTTAATCAGTTTTTTTGAGTCCCTTTTGCAGAAGTAATTATTTTTATAATCAGCCTGACCTAAGCCTTGATCAATCAATCAATCAATCAATCAATGTTTATTTATATAGCCCAAAATCACAAGTGTCTCAAAGAGCTGCACAAACCACAACGACATCCTCGGTAGAGCCCACATGAGGGCAAGGAAAAACTCACACCCAATGGGACGTCGGTGACAGTGAAAATGATGACTATGAGAAACCTTGGAGAGGACTGCATATGTGGGCATCCCCCCCCACTCCCTCCTAGGGGGTCATTTGACAAGGTTTATCCTGGTAAAATCTAAGTAGTTTAGATATTATTGAATACTATTAAAATCAAGACTAAAATTACCTATTCACTGTTAGAATTTGAGTTGGCACTGGGCCACTCTGTAGTAGAAAAGTTGGCTACCGAGGTCAAAAAGGTTAGGGACTCTTGATCTCGACCCCAAGCAACTAGTGTGTTAAATGTTAATACAAATCATTATAGGAGCCCTTTCAATACAAAAAGAATGAAGATGTATTTAATTTTCACTTTAATATTATTCACAGTATTTTAAGAATCATTCACAAGTTATTATTCGAATTATTTTATTTTACTTTTCATCAGTTTTTGTGAGTCCCTTCTTTTGCTGTACATTTTTGCAATCATCCAGACCTCAAGTACGCCTTGTTCAGCATGTTGTTGTATGTGCTGGTTATGTTAAATATTTATTCATCTTTGTGGTTAACACACGGTTTCATTTTATTTGACAATGTTTAAACCTGTTAAACTGTAAGTAGGTTAAATATAATTATTGAAGACGATTTAAAAGACCCGGTTGATACCTGAAGACAATTACATGTCAAAACACATTATGCATGACACACACTGTTTAAAGCAGGGGTATCAAACTCATTTTAGATGGGGGGCCACATGGAGAAAAATCTACTCCCAAGTGGGCCGGGCTGGTAAAATCACGGCACTATAACTTAAAAATAAAGACAACAAAGGCACCATTAATGCTGAAAGGTCCATACAGGTTTTGGAGCAACATATGTTGTCATCCAAGCAACATTATCATGGACGCCCCTGCTTATTTCAGCAAGACAAGTGTTACAACAGCGTGGTTTCGTAGTAAAAGAGTGCGGGTACTTTCCTGGCCCGCCTGCAGTCCAGACCTGTCTCCCATGGAAAATGTGTGGCGCATTATGAAGCGTAAAATACGACAGCGGAGACCTCGGACTGTTGAAGGACTGAAGCTCTACATAAAACAAGAATGGGAAAGAATTCCACTTTCAAAGCTTCAACAATTAGTTTCCTCAGTTCCCAAACGTTTATTGAGTGTTGTTAAAAGAAAAGGTGATGTAACACAGTGGTGAACATGCCCTTTCCCAACTACTTTGGCATGTGTTGCAGCCATGAAATTTTAAGGTAATTATTATTTGCAAAAAAAATAATGTTTATGAGTTTGAACATCAAATATGTTGCCTTTGTAGCAAATTCAACTGAATATGGGTTGAAAAGGATTTGCAAATCATTATATTCCGTTTCGTGGCGCAGTGGGAGAGTGGCTGTGCGCAACCTGTGGGTCCCTGGTTCAATCCCCACCTAGTACCAACCTCGTCACATCCGTTGTGTCCTAAGCAAGACACTTCACCCTTGCTCCTGATGGGTGCTGGTTAGCGCCTTGCATGGCAGCTCCATCCATCAGTGTGTGAATGTGTGTGTAAATGGGTGAATGTGGAAGTAGTGTCAAAGCGCTTTGAGTACCTTGAAGGTAGAAAAGCGCTAAACAAGTAAAACCCATTTATTTATCATTTAACTTCAGATTGTTTTCTTTGTTTGAAAATAGAACAAGCACATTCTGAAAATGTACAAATCACAATTTTGTCGGGGTTATTTACACTTACATGTTGCGGTTAATTCTACGCTATCTTTTTTTTGTCGTTATTTATCCATCCATTTATGATAATATTGTATTTATGTTGCAATTTCCGTTTTGGCGTCATATGCTCTGTTATCTGTTTGGATGAGGGGTGTCAAACTCATTTTAGATGGGGGGGCCACATGGAGAAAAATCTACTCCCAAGTGGACCGGACTGGTAAAATCACAGCACGATAACGTAAAAATAAAGACAACTTCAGATTGTTTTCTTTGTTTATAAACAGAATGAGCACATTCTGAAAATGTACAAATCATAATGTTGTTGGGTTTTTTTTACACTTACATGTTTGTGTTACATTTTTATTTGTTGTTATTTATACTTTCTGAATAAATTATGTGATAATGTTCATCAGTCAACTCATTGGTGTTAATTTTCAATCCATCAAAATAAAATAATAAAATATCAAAATCTAATTACGGCAGGCCCTGCGATGAGATGGCGACTTGTCCAGGGTGTACGCCGCCTTCCGCCCGATTGTAGCTGAGATAGGCACCAGCGCCCCCCGCGACCCCAAAGGGAATAAGCGGTAGAAAATGGATAATTACAGCAAGTTATTTATGTACTTTGCTTATTTTCCACGACTAGTGCACTAACATAATGTGGTTTATTTTTATTTTTTTTACATATGTAGCATCATCTACAAAGATACAAAAAAATTGCTATTGCGACATCCAGTGGACACATTTAAAACAGCAATTTCTTTCATTAAAAAATGTCGACCAATTGTTATACTCATCTCGCGGGCCGGATAAAACTGTTCGCTGGACTCATCCGGCCCGCGGGCCTTACGTTTGACACCCCTGGTTTAAAGTGAGATACCATTTTTGTCCTCGGAAAAGAAAGATAAACATCTTCCCATAATTCCTTTCAGCACCATGTTTAAATCTTGGAATACTTTTGTAACAACACAATAAATTATTCTGTTTGTTTACTTTTGACCTTTTCCTTATTTGGCAACACCCACATTGCAGATGTTAATTCCACGTCGTCGCCATCTACAGTATGTTAAACATACTACTAAAAGGTGGTCCTATCCTGCTCAAAACAGGAGATTTTAGAATGATAGTGGATCCAAGCGGGGCACTGTAGTAAGCTTCTTAATACAAAAAAATAATCCATCAATCTCAAGGTTGTGTTTATGGTAAAATCTGCATTCTTCTCCTCTTGGTCGACACACTCGGATTCTGCAGCCTTTTTCCTGATTGGTCAGAGATCAAGAGTTACGCTCCCTCAACCAGTTATTTACTGATCGCCATCAGTGGAGAAAAATTAGATATTGGGAAAAAAAATTGGAGACTCTGGAATCAAACTGTGCTTTGCTAACAAAAAAGCTGTCTGTTGGTAGCGAAAGCACAGAAAGAGTGACAACACAGGTCTTTAGCTGCCTGAATCTTTCCTTGAGACGCCCATGGTAAGATATTGGGAGGTTCTTGTACTGGACTGGTAACAGGATTTAAAGGCCTACTGAAACCCACTACTACCGACCACGCAGTCCGATAGTTTATATATCAATGATGAAATATTAACATTGCAACACATGCCAATACGGTATTTTTAGTTTACTAAATTGCAATTTTAAATTTTCCGCCTAGTGACGTGTTGAAATGGACGCGTCAAACGCGGTTGAGGCGGACATTATTTTCCAGCCCGGTCCAAGCTATAAGTAGTCTGCTTTAATCGCATAATTACACAGTATTCTGGACTACTTTGTTGCTGAATCTTTTGCAATTTGTTCAATTAATAATGGAGAAGTCAAAGTAATAAGATGGAGGTAGGAAGCTTTTAGCCTTTAGCCACAAAAACACAGCCTTGTTTAAAATTCCCGAAGATGAAGCTTTACTATGGATCAGAGCGGTCAAGCGAACATGCATCCCGACTACGTGTCAACCGGCAGTTTTCGGTGAGAAAATGGTGGTAATAAGTCGCCTCTTACCGGAGACATCGGCGGAAATTCCGTCCTGCTGCAAATGCCGTGACTTCCCTCAGAGACTCTGGCGTCAACACACCCGTGGCCACACCCCTCCAACGTTCAGGTATGACTTTATAATCTCACTAAAACACTAGCAACACAATAGGCAGAGAAGGGATTTTCCAGAATTATCCTAGTAAATGTGTCTAATAACATCTGAATCGCTCCCATTGCAATCGCCTTTTTTTTTCTAGTCCTTCACTCTAAATTTCCTCACCCACGAATCTTTCATCCTCGCTCAAATTAATGGGGAAATTGTCGCTTTCTCGGTCCGAATAGCTCTAGCGGCTGCTGGCTATGATTGTAAACAATGTGAGGATGTGAGAAGCTCTACAACCCGTGACATCACGCGGACATCGTCTACTACTTCCGGTAAAGGCAAGGCTTTTTTATTAGCGACCAAAAGTTGCAAACTTTATCGTCGATGTTCTCTACTAAATCCTTTTAGCAAAAATATGGCAATATCGCGAAATGATCAAGTATGACACATAGAATGGACCTGCTATCCCCGATTAAATAAGAAAATCTCCTTTCAGTAGGCCTTTAAGAGTGGCATGAAAATGAAAACAGGTAAAACTTAGAAGCACACCAACCTAACGAGTACAACATGTATTGTAGAATAGGGCCCCTTTGGTAAAGTTAAATGGCGTGGACATTTACGAGGCCTCAACTTCTCAGCTAAGCAAACACATGATCTAGTAGTACCTCCAGGAGTTCGGAGACCACAGGCAGCACCTCCGGGTTACAGATGTCAATAGAGTCCTCCCTGTAGGTTTTCCTCTTGTAGCGAATGTTGCCCAGGTGGAGGATGGCGGACAGCAACGAGAAGATCCTAAAAAAGAAATATGTGAGGACCTTTTTTTTCCCCAAGTATGTTTCATTGATTATGCCAGAGCTAGATCACTTTGAAATGTTTTTCCCTATACACCCTACATATTTTAGATTGACTGAAGGTCTGAACTCAGGACAAGCCATGTGTGAAAATAATGTCTTATGCTCCCTAGACCGCCCTTTCTCTATTTGACTGCAGCTAATACACATTACTCACTGCAATAATTATCCAAAAGCAAGTTTTATGGTCTGATTCAAGAAAGGTTTGGGTGTATTAAAACAAGGACTGGGCGAAATGGCTTATGGAAAAAAATATACATGTTATTTTTTCTTTACAAAAAATTCGATTTACGATTTGTGGACCTACTTTTTAAAGAAACGAATAACTACAACTGACAGAAATATGTCAAAACAAGTTTTGTCTTATTTGATCAAAAACTAGTACCGTATTTTTCAGAGTATAAGTCGCTTCCTGTGTATAAGTTGCACCTGACGAAAATGCATAATAAAGAAGAAAAGGAAAAAAAAAAATATATATATATATATATATATAAGTCGCACTGGAGTATAAGTCGAATTTTTGGGGGAAATGGATTTGATAAAACCCAACACCAAGAATAGACATTTGAAAGGCAATTTAAAATAAATAAAGAATAGAGAACAACAGGCTGAATAAATGTACGTTATGTTATTGAACACAACATATGGTAAGAGTCATTCAAATAACTATAACATATAGAACATGCTATATGTTTAGCAAACAATCTGTCACTCCTGATCGCTAAATCCAAGGAAATCTTATAAATCTAATCCCTTACATGAATGAGCTAAATAATATTATTTGATATTTTACGGTAATGTGTTAATAACTTCACACATAAGTCGCTCCTGAGTATAAGTCGCACCCCCGGTCAAACTATGAAAAAAACTGTGACTTATAGTCCAAAATCTTACTCCTTCATTTTTATATAAAGTGGGTTCTTTTTCAAAACAGATAGCGACCCCAAAAAGGGACAAGCGGTAGAAAATGGATAGATGGATGGATGAATTGAACTTTATGAAAAAACTTAATTAAAAACAATTAACAGATGAAACAGATTAATTTTAGCTGTTGTAGCTAATTCTGACATGTTTACTGTGATAATTTTGCTGATCCGTGGATCAAAATGCATTGTGCTAATCCAGGAGTCGGCAAACCACAATGTTGAGTCATATTGGACCAAAAAAAAAAAAGAAAAGAAAAAAAATCTGTCTATAGCAGCAATAATTAAAAGCCCTTTATAAGTATCATAATGAAGGAAACACATGATGTAAGTGTCTATTTTAGCTATAAAAACCTACTCACAAAATGAATATGCGTCGAGGGCTGACGGAAATCTTCGTTGACAGAAATGCTCAGAATTTATATTTTCTTCTACACATTTTTACAACTTTGGAAAATATTAGTAAAACGGAGGCTTCTCAGAAGGTGAGATAACTCCTGGAAATTACTGTTTTAAAATGGCCAAAGGTATAGATGTGTGTGTCCAAGTTAGTGGTTTTATTAGTCTTTGATAACTGGGTAACAACACGGCACACAAACAACTATCAGAAATGCAGCCAATATTACATTCAGATAATCGGTCATGAGACATACAAATATAAATTAAATACACAGAGGTCATAAGTAAAGTAAATTAAATAAGCTCAAATATAGCTACAAATGAGGAATAACAATGCAATATGTCCATACAGCTAGCCTAAATAGCACCTTAGCATCAATTAGCTTGCAGTCATGCAGTGACCAGATACACTATACCTGATTAGCACTCCACACAAGTCAATAACATCAACAAAGCTGAACTTGGTGCATACACGCACAGCATAAAACGTTTGGTGGGCAAAATGAGACAAAAGGAGTGGCATAAAATATGTCTTTCTGTGGCAGCGTCGTTTTTAATTGTACACGCAGTCCTAGCAGATCAGCCGCAAGACGCCAACTAATAGTACATACAATTTCATAGTTAGCATACGCTATTTGGATCTTACTTGCCCAAGGCTAATTGCTCAGTTTAAGAGGCTGTTTGCAATTTTTCTGAAAATTAAATTTTTCACAGCAAAAAATATCACAAGCACGTTACCGTTAGTGGTCTATCCATCCATCCATCCATTTTGTACCCCTTGTACCTTTTGGGGTTGCGGGGGATGCTGGAGCCTATCTCAGCTGCATTCGGGCGGTAGGTGGTGTACACCTTGGACAAGTCGCCACCTCATCGCCCGTTAGTGGTCTAACAGAACATAATTGTTTTGGGGGCAGAGTGGCTCAGCGGGTAGACTGGCCGTCCACAAACTTGAAGGTTTCGGGTTCGATTCCAGCTTCTGACATCCCAGTCATTGCCGTTGTGTCCTTGGGCAAGACACTTCAGCTACCTTGCAGCCAGTCCCACCCACACTGGTATAAAGGAGCTTACCACCAAACTAGAATGGTTTTCTCAATGTAAGCGTTTTTGAGACAGTTGTGAATAAGCGCAATATCAGGGTTTCTACAGGAATCAGCTAATCTAATTTAATGCTTTGTAATGCCACTTAAAAACACATAATGTCATGTTCTATTACAGATAGTTTTATAATGTATATCAGGGGTGCCCACACTTTTTCTGCAGGCGAGCTACTTTTCAATTGACCAACTCGAGGGGATCTACCTCATTTATATATATCATTTATATTTATTTATTTATGAAAGAGACATTTTTTTAAACAAGTTAAATGTGTTTAATGATAATACAAGCATGTGTAACACATATAGATGTATTTCTTTCACAAAGACAAGAATATAAGTTGGTGTATTACCTGATTCTGATGACTTGCATTGATTGGAATCAGACAGTAATGATGATAACGCCCACATTTTCAAATGGAGGAGAAAAAAAGTTGTCCTTTCTGTACAATACCACATGAAAGTGGTTGGTTTTTGGCATCTAATTCATCCAGCTTCCATACACTTTACAAGAAAAACATTGGCGGCAAATTCCGTAGCTTGCTTGATTGACATTCACGGCACCCGAAGGTCTTGTGAGATGATGCTGGCTGCTGCCAGTTCATTATTATGAAAAAATGACGGAGAGGAAGCCGAGAAACACTTTATATTTCAACAGACTTTCGCGCCGTCCCTTCCGTCAAAACTCTAAAGGCCGACTGCACATTTCCTATCTTCACAATAAAAGCCCTGCTTCATGCTGCCTGCGCTAACAAAATAAGAGTCTCGGAAAGCTGGCGTGCACAAGTGATGTGCACGCCAGCTTTCTGAGGGATCGCTTGTGCACGAAAGTTTTCCGAGACTCTGTATTTAGTTAGCGCAGGCAGCATGAAGCAGGGCTTTTATTGTGAAGATAGGAAATGTGCAGTCGGCCTTTAGAGTTTTGACGGAAGGTACGGCGCGAGAGTCTGTTGAAATAAAAAGTGTTTCTCGCCTTCCTCTCGGTCATATTTTCATAATAATGATCTTGCAGCAGCCAGCGTCATCTCACAAGACCCTCCGGTACCGTGAATGTCATTTAAGTGACGTCTTGGTGAAGATTGATGATCACTAATTTTTAGGTCTATTTTTTTTAAAAGCCTGGCTGGAGATCGACTGACACACCCCCCGCGGTCGACTGGTAGCTCACGATCGACGTAATGGGCACTCCTGCTGTATATAGTATAAGTTTCAACTGTCTATATAGACAAAGGGCTTCACGGTGGCAGAGGGGTTAGTGCGTCTGCCTCACAATACGAAGGTCCTGCAGTCCTGGGTTCAAATCCAGGCTCGGGATCTTTCTGTGTGGAGTTTGCATGTTCTCCCCGTGAATGCGTGGGTTCCCTCCGGGTACTCCGGCTTCCTCCCACTTCCAAAGACATGCACCTGGGGATAGGTTGATTGGCAACACTAAATTGGCCCTAGTGTGTGAATGTGAGTGTGAATGTTGTCTGTCTATCTGTGTTGGCCCTGCGATGAGGTGGCGACTTGTCCAGGGTGTACCCTGCCTTCCGCCCGATTGTAGCTGACATAGGCGCCAGCGCCCCCCGCGACCCCGAAAGGGAATAAGCGGTAGAAAATGGATGGATGGATGGATATAGACAAAATTGTAAGCATTTGACAATGATAATCTTGAATAGTTGAAAAGTTTACATTAACTGATACTATCTAGTAAATTAGAATTGGCTCACAGGAGTGTTTTATCCCACAATTTATTTGTATTGATTGTTTTGCAGTAGCAGCAAGAGATTTAATTCTATAAAAAATTCCTTTGATATACTGTCAAAAAAACGGTCGCTGAAATGTACTTCTTTTGTTACATATTTGTGACATTGTGGGTGTCTAAGTGTGTGTTACTCACTGTTTTCGTGTGACAGGAAGAAAGCCCACCATCTCCATCCCGAGCTGAAGCCTCTCAAAGTCGTGCTTCAGATCCTCTCCTTCAACCGTGAAGCAGTCCTGCAACATTTGCAAAAACCACGAGTCATCACATTCACAGACTCAATAACAAACTGCGATGAAGTGGACAATCACTTACAGACACTGTTGGAAACAACAGTGCATTAATGGTTTGTGTTATTAAGATGTTTGAATTAAGCATTTGAGTTAAGACTCGGGGAAGAAAAAAACAGTGACCTGAAGTGTAATCACGAAGCAAAAGAAATGATCAACACTGTGGTCTGTGAAGTTTCTCTTGCTGTCGTGGATAATAGGACTTGCATTAAAGCTGATCATTTTGCTCGTTTTTCTTTGTTCGCTGCATGCTCTCAAGATGACGGACCACTCGCCGAGCACACTAATTGTACACAACATATAGCGAGAAGATATAAAGACAGTTTTGCCTCATCTGCTTCAAGATATGTGACTATCCAAGGCTCCACTGCTTTCAACGGTTTGAATCTGTGACTGTCATTTAAAGAGGATGCGGTACACCACATTAAGTCATCTGCTTCTCCCTTTGATGCGTTTCCTTTTCAGTTTTTTTTTAAACAGGTACAGTATTGCCAAGTATCAAAATTTAATTTGAACCTTAAATAAACTCGATTAAAGGCCTACTGAAATGAGATTTTCTTGTATAAACGGGGATAGTAGGTCCATTCTATGTGTCATACTTGATCATTTCGGGATATTGCCATATTTTTGTTCAAAAGATTTAGTAGAGAACATCGACGAGAAAGTTCGCAACTTTTGGTGCTGATAAAAAAGCCTTGCCTTTACCGGAAGTCGCAGATGATGACGTCACAAGTGTGAGGGCTCCTCACAGCCTCACATTGTTATTAATGGGAGCATCCAGCAGCAAGAGCTATTCGGACCGAGAAAACGACAATTTCCCCATTTATTTGAGTGAGGATGAAAGATTCGTGTTTGAGGATATTGATAGCGAAGGACTAGAAAAAAAGAAAAAAGAAAAAAATCAAGGTAAAAAAAAAAAGGCCATTGCATTGGGACGGATTCAGATGTTTTTAGACACATTTACTAGGATAATTCTGGGAAATTCCTTATCTTTCTATTGTGTTGCTAGTGTTTTAGTAAGTTTAATAGTACCTGATAGTCGGAGGGGTGTGTCCACAAGTGACTTGAGGCCAGTGTCTGAGGGAAGTCGACGGCAGCTGTATGGACGGCGCAAGCTCAGCCGGTAAGTGGCGAATTTTTACCACAATTTTCTCACCGAAAACTGCTGGTTGACATTTGGGTGGGATCCATGTTCGCTTGACCGCTCTGATCCATAGTAAAGTTTCACCTCCGGGAATTTTAAACAAGGAATCACCATGTGTTTGTGTGGCTAAAGGCTAAAGCTTCCCAACTCCATCTTTCTGCTTTGATTTCTCCATTATTAATTGAACAAATTGCAAAAGATTCAGCAACACAGATGTCCAAAATACTGTGTAATTATGCGGTTAAAGCAGACGACTTTTAGCCGCGAGTGGGGCAGCGCTAATCTTTCCTTACAGTCCGTGACGTCACGCGCATGCCTCATCATTCCGTGACGTTTTCAACAATAAACTCCGCGGGAAATTTAAAATTGCAATTTAGTAAACTGAACTGGCCGGATTGGCATGTGTTGCAATGTTAATATTTCATCATTGATATATAAACTATCAGACTGCGTGGTCGGTAGTAGTGGGTTTCAGTAGGCCTTTAAATAACTTGTGTCAAACTAACTGTCCTGGTTAATTTTAGCCCTACTGTAAGCCCAAACAGCCATTTCTTTACAAATGTGTGGAAATTCTACAGGAAATGGTTAATCTGCAGCAAAGAGGTTGTGTCAGTCCGGTTTTGAAACTCTTCACAGCTGCTAAGGGATTTTAATGACATCCTCTTGGAACAAGATGTGAGAGTCATTTTAAAGGGGGTCACATTATGATTTTTTTCCTACATTTAAAACTCTTGACAAAATTGGTGCCGTTCAGCTAAATTTGTTGGTTTTCTGACATGGACTTGTTCCTTCAGTATTGTCCACATGTTCTCAATGGGGTTTAAGTCAGGACTTTGGGAAGGCCATTCTAGCCTGATTCAGCCATTCCTTTACCACTTTTGAGGTGTGTTTGGGGTCATTGTCCTGTTGGAACACCCAACTACGCCCAAGTCCCACCCTTCGGGCTTATGATTTTAGCTTGTCCTGAAGAATTTGGAGGTAATCTTCCTTTTTCATTGTCCCATTTACTCTCTGCAAAGCACCAGATCCATTGGCAGCAAAACAGGCCCAGAGCATAATACAACTACTGCCATGCTTGACGGTAGGATGGTGTTCCTGGGATTAAAAGCCTCCAAACAGCTCCATTTTTGTTTCATCTGACATCACATGGACACAGATAAAACTTTCTGGAGGAAAGTTCTGTGGTCAGATGAAACAAAAATGGAGCTGTTTGGCCACAATACCCAGCAATATGTTTGGAGGAGAAAAGGTATGTGCTCCAATCACTCTATCACAAAAAAATAAGAGTTGTAGAAATTATTGGAAACTCAAGACAGGCATGACATTATGTTCTTTACAAGTGTATGTAAACTTTTGACCACAACTGTACTTTTGTTGTAACGGTTGGGTCGCATGGTGATGCGGGTTCGTTCTCCCGAGGATGCAGTTGGGCTTAGGACACAGCGTGAAGGTAAGAACAAATGATTTATTTAAAATTAAAATCCGACCCTCACAAAGAAAAACTTGCTCAAAGTACAAAACGCAAAACAAAAGAGCTAGCATGGGAGCTAGAGGGATAACAGGCCTAGCGCGGAATCTAGCAAGTACTGAACCGGGAAACAAAAGCTGTTACTTGTGTGAACACAAGTTACGAAGCCAGGCTGAATGGACGTTAGTTACGTTTCGCCTCGATTACTGTAACGTATTATTTTCGGGTCTCCCCATGTCTAGCATTAAAATATTACAGTTGGTACAAAATGCGGCTGCTAGTCTTTTGACAAGAACAAGAAACTTTGATCATATTACGCCTGTACTGGCTCACCTGCACTGGCTTCCTGTGCACTTAAGATGTGACTTTAAGGTTTTACTAATTACGTATAAAATACTACACGGTCTAGCTCCATCCTATCTTGCCGATTGTATTGTACCATATGTCCCGGCAAGAAATCTGCGTTCAAAAGACTCCGGCTTATTAGTGATTCCTAGAGCCCAAAAAAAGTCTGCGGGCTATAGAGCGTTTTCCGTTCGGGCTCCAGTACTCTGGAATGCCCTCCCGGTAACAGTTCGAGATGCTACCTCAGTAGAAGCATTTAAGTCTCACCTTAAAACTCATTTGTATACTCTAGCCTTTAAATAGACCTCCTTTTTAGACCAGTTGATCTGCCGCTTCTTTTCTTTCTCCTATGTCCCCCCCTCCCTTGTGGAGGGGGTCCGGTCCGATGACCATGGATGAAGTACTGGCTGTCCAGAGTCGAGACCCAGGATGGACCGCTCGTCGGGACCCAGGATGGACCGCTCGCCTGTATCGGTTGGGGACATCTCTACGCTGCTGATCCGCCTCCGCTTGAGATGGTTTCCTGTGGACGGGACTCTCGCTGCTGTCTTGGATCCGCTTGAACTGAACTCTCGCGGCTGTGTTGGAGCCACTATGGATTGAACTTTCACAGTATCATGTTAGACCCGCTCGACATCCATTGCTTTCGGTCCCCTAGAGGGGGGGGGTTGCCCACATCTGAGGTCCTCTCCAAGGTTTCTCATAGTCAGCATTGTCACTGGCGTCCCACTGGATGGGAATTCTCCCTGCCCACTGGGTGTGAGTTTTCCTTGCCCTTTTGTGGGTTCTTCCGAGGATGTTGTAGTCGTAATGATTTGTGCAGTCCTTTGAGACATTTGTGATTTGGGGCTTTATAAATAAACGTTGATTGATCATTGATTGAAAAGGCAGGCTTAAATAAAGACAGCAATCAGGAAACAAGTGTGCGTCTGGAACAAGCGGCAGGTAAAACTAATATTTAACTATGGTGAGAAAATAAACATGGAAGTACAACCAGGAACTAAAGAAGTCAAACACTAACAGAACATAATACAAAAAGACTCAAAAACCTAAACATAATATGATCCGGGCAGCGGATCATAACATCCTTTTCATTCGTGATTTATTTTAATGTTATTTGGACTGTTTTTTTTCCTTGACTTTGAATGAAATAAATAAAAAAAAGGAAATGGATTGTGATGAGATAAATGAAACCACTTACTCACCCTTATGTATATTTTATAAATAAATACTGCATTATGTCATGTAGACAGAACTTGAGTAAATAATGTAATTCCAGAAAAAAAAAAAGGTGCCATAACAACTATAACCGCTGTATACTTGAAAGAGCTCCAAAGATTGCTGACGAGGTAAAATCTTGAGATTTTGGACTGATAGCTTTGATTTCAACGCAGTGAGAAGAGAGGGTGTGTCGGGGAAGAAAAAACGTGTCCTACCTTGTAAATATTATGGAGTTGACTCGCTTTCTAATGAATGAACACACCTTCTACGAAAACATTTGGATTGGCGTCGATCCACAGTACTGCAAAATTAAGTACACCTCTCATACAAGTCATGTAACAGCTACAACTTTTCTACTTTTTGGTATTACTGTGAACACTGTGCAGTGGATTTTGCCACATTCGTTTTCTTACATTATAGTACAAATATACTACTCAATAAGTCAATAAAATTGATATAAACAGTACAATTTCCTATCCATTAAGAGTGTTTTTCAACGTCTGACCACATCTTTAGATTTATAGTCATCATCAAACCAATAGGGTTGGACTCCGCCAGGACTGTCCTTTGTCACCGATTCTGTTCATAACTTTTATGGACAAAATTTCTAGGTGCAGTCAAGGCTTTGAGGGGTTCCGGTTTGGTGGCCGCGAGATTAGGTCTCTGCTTTTTGCAGATGATGTGGTCCTGATGGATTCATCTGGCCGGGATCTTCAGCTCTCACTGGATTGGTTCGCAGCCGAGTGTGAAGCGACCCGAATGAGAATCAGCACCTCCAAGTCCGAGTCCATGGTTTTCGCCCGGAAAAGGGTGGAGTGCCATCTCTGGGTTGGGGAGGAGACCCTGCCCCAAGTGGAGGAGTTCAAGTACCTAGGAGTCTTGTTCGCGAGTGGGGGAAGAGTGGATCGTGAGATCGACAGGCGGATCGGTGCGGCGTCATCAGTATTGCGGACGTTGTACCGATCCGTTGTGGTGAAGAAGGAGCTGAGCCGGAAGGCAAAGCTCTCAGTTTACCGGTCGATCTACGTTCCCATCCTCACCTATGATCATGAACTTTGGGTCATGACCGAAAGGCTAAGATCACGGGTACAAGCGGCCGAAATGAGTTTCCTCCGCCGTGTGGCGGGGCTCTCCCTTAGAGATAGGGTGAGAAGCTCTGCCATCCGGGAGGAACTCAAAGTAAAGCCGCTGCTCTTCCACATCGAGAGGAGCCAGATGAGGTGGTTCGGGCATCTGGTCAGGATGCCACCCGGCCGACCGGTAGGAGGCCACGGTGAAGACCCAGGACACGTTGGGAGGACTATGTCTCCCGGCTGGCCTGGGAACGCCTCAGGATTCCCTGGGAAGAGCTAGACGAAGTGGCTGGGGAGAGAGAAGTCTGAGCTTCCCTACTTAGGCTGCTGCCCCCGCGACCCGAACTCGGTTAAGTGGAAGAAGATGGATGGATGGATGGTTGGATCAAACCAATAATCCATAAGGTTAGGTCAAAGTATTTTAAGAAACCTTTAATCTACTGACATCTTCACAACATAGTGTTGTGTCGATCGCGAACGATTCGTTCGAACGAACACATCTTCTGAGCGAACGTACTGAACCGAATCACTTCATGAGCTGATTCGTTCCTTCCTCAGTTCAGTTGAGCTCCGCTGCGACCATGCCGGTATGAGTGAAACTGGCACGTTCGCCGATCTGCACACACAGAACTGCTGCTACAGAGGTGATTCGGTGAACGAATCTTTTGAACGGATATATTTAAGGAACTGATTCTAGTGATTCAGTACAGTCAAAAGAACTGCCGATCCCATCACTATCACAACACCCATCTCTTTGCTGAAAGACGATTGTTGGAAAGGAAAACCTTGCCCTGAGGCAGCAGCACAAATAGATCCAGATTCAAAGTCAACAGAGAATATTTTAGTTGTGCTGCAAAGAAAATGTGTGACTGCCCCCCCCCCCCCTACAAAAACAGAAAAAATAAAATGATTTGCCTTGGATTGTGCCATTAGATCAGTGCTGTTATGGGTTATGGTTACTAAAGATGATTCTACATGTCATTTTGAGGTTACACAGAACTCCGCTCACTCCAATTTCACCGGAAAAGGTTTGACAATAAAGGTGACCTATTGAGCAAAACCAACTTTTCTTATGATAAGTTACTTGATAATCACCTGACTCTCGCCAGATCCTTGTAGTTCGCTGAGCTCCACACAAGGATCTGGGCTGCTGGGAAATGCAAACTCCTTCACGGTAGCAAAAAATAATGAACCAATCAGGATCGCCGGGCGGGATTTCATAGATGAGACGTAGCGCCGAAGTGACTGTTTGATTCAAACAACAATGGCGGCTCATTGATTCTGCTATTGCAACTGTTTTGTCGAATCTATCGAATATTCATTCTTTAAAACAGTGGTTTTCAACCTTTTTTTAGTGATGTACCCCCTGTGAACATGTTTTTAATTCAAGTACCTCCTTATCAGAGCAAAGCATTTTTGGTTGAAAAAAGGAGATAAATAAGTAAAATACAGCACTATGTCATCAGTTTCTGATTGATTAAATTGTATAACAGTGCAAAATATTGCTCTTTTATAGTGGTCTTTCTTGAACTATTTGGGGAAAAAAAGATAAAAAATAACTAAAAACTTGTTGAAAACTAAACAAGTGATTTAATTATAAATAAAGATTTCTACACATAGAAGTAATGATCAACTTAAAGTGCCCTCTTTGGGGATTGTAATAGAGATCCATCTGGATTCATGAACTTAATTCTAAACATTTCTTCACAAAAAAGAAATCTTTAACATCAATATTTATGGAACATGTCCACAAAAAATCTAGCTGTCAACACTTAATATTGCATTGTTGCATTTCTTTTCACAGTTTATGAACTTACATTCATATTTTGTTGAAGTATTATTCAATAACTGTATTTATAAAGGATATTTGTAAAATATTTTATAAAAATCTCATGTACCCCTTGGCATTCCTTCAAGTACCCCGATTTGACAACCACTGGTTTAGAAAAAAGATCAGAGAACTTTTCGCTCTGTTGTTATCCAATATGTCGGCTGTTCTGTTTTGGATATCCCAGCGTCGCTCTTGTCAGCGCCATGGGTTAATTTCGATGTGAGTGGTTGAAGTAGCACGTTCATCCAATCAGATACAATTTTTTTTTTTTCAAGACCCCGCTTTCTGAAATACATCTCCTATTGAGAAGTCCCAGATCCTTGTGTGGAGCTCAGCGAACTACAAGGATCTGGCAAGAGTCAGGTTAACTTGATAAAAAATCACCTGGAAAATATATTTGAAGCCAGCGAAGCTAAACAGTTGGTTAACTTTTTTGATAATCAGCATTTTTTTTTCTAAATTATACAAAAAATGTCCAATGCAGAGGGCACTGCTTATCAGAAAGTAAAAGTTTAAAGGCCTACTGAAACCCACTACTACCGACCACGCAGTCTGATAGTTTATATATCAATGATGAAATATTAACACTGCAACACATGCCAATACGGCCTTTTTAGTTTACTAAATTGCAATTTTAAATTTCCCGCGGAGTTTCTTGTTGAAAACGTCGCGGAATGCTGACGCGTACGCGTGACGTCACGGACTGTCAGGAAATATTAGCGCTGCACCACTAGCGACTAAAAGTCGTCTGCTTTAATCGCATAATTAGACAGTATTTTGGACATCTGTGTTGCTGAATCTTTTGCAATTTGTTCATTTAATAATGGAGACTATAAAGAACAATGCTGTTGGTGGAAAGCGGTGGATTGCAACTGTCTTTAGCACCGAGACACAGCCGATGTTTCTTTGTTTGTTGTGAAGCAGCGCGGTCAAGCAAACAAGTTTTCTCTACGTCAACCAGCATGTTTTTGGATGGGAAAATTGTGATATATATATCTTACCGGAGACATCATTGGATTATTCGTCATCCTGCAGCAGCTGTCAAAAAAGGTAGCTGTGAGCTTGGCTCCTCGGATTCTCTTTGAGACACTGCGTGTTCACCACAGCCATCCGACCTCGAGGTATGTCTTTACTATCTTTACAATCTCACCAAAACACTATTAAAACAATAAGCAGATAAGGGATCATCCAGAATTATCCTAGTAAATGTGTCTAATTACATCTGAAATGCTCACTTTGCCGCCGCTTTTTTTTTCTTTCTTTTTTCTAGTCCTTCACTATCAATATCTTAATTCACAAATCTTTCATCCTTGCACAATTAATGGGGAAATTGTCGCTTTCTCGGTCCAAATTGCTCTTACTGCTGGTGGCTCCCATTATAAACAATGTGAATATGTGTTGAGAGCCCTGCAAACTCGTGACGTCACGCGCACGTACTTCCGGTAAAGGCAAGATTTTTTATTAGCGACCAAAAGTTGCGAACTTTGTCGTCGATGTTCTCTACTAAATCCTTTCAGCAAAAATATGGCAATATCGCGAAATGATCAAGTATGACACATAGAATGGACCTGCTATCCCCGTTCCTTTAAAGATACTATACTGAAAAAATTATGATTTTACACTGTACATTGTCACTTCAACTAAGTTTTTTGCACGAATGAATTAAATAAATATGATTAAAACATTTGAGCAATATGTTTGTGTTCAATTCCAGTTAGACTGTTCGTCCTAAAACTTCCTACCACTTCATTTTTACACACTATAGCATTTTTAGCCAGTCTTTTTTTCTTTGGACATTTCCACAATAACATCGTACTGTGGCCTTCATACCATGACAATATCTTCCCATGAGATTTTGATATTGTTACATCCCTGATGCTTACAAATGAGAATATTTTTATTTGTGTGAACTATTTACTACCAGCATTAGAAAACACTGTCCAAACAAGTCACAGGGGTTGCAGACGAGGCATACATCGGTCAGGATACGACCAGACATTACCAACATCATTCCAACAAGCAACATAACAAGGAAAATAAACAGAGACAGAATAAACATGACCCAAAGCTCACCAGGAAATATCCAAAGGGGAAAAAAATGTAAAGCAGGGAGTGGGTGTGCAAGGGAGAGTGTGACTTGTATGATTGAAGGCTACTTGCTAGGGCAGGGGTTTTGTCCAACATGGACACACTCACGTATGTGCATAGCTGACATTCAGATACTGACCGCTTCGCTCTCACAGTAACTGTCCCAGTGCAGTCGGTGGGTTTTCTTTGTCATCTGGAAGTGTTGAGGCAGAGTTTACAGAGCACGGGGTTAGGGTTAGACACAGCAGCATTCCAATTATGACACAATACATTCAGGAGTCGCAGACTTTAACATGTACTTCACACGCTATTAAGAGTAATAAGCATGCAGTTAAAACAGCAGTAAGTTCAACATATACAGTGGGGCAAAAAAGTATTTAGTCAGCCATCGATTGTGCAAGTTCTCCTACTTAAAATGATGACAGAGGTCTGTAATTTTCATCATAGGTACACTTCAACTGTGAGAGACAGAATGTGGAAAAAAAATCCAGGAATTCACATTGTAGGAATTTTAAATAATTTATTTGTAAATTATGGTAGAAAATAAGTATCTTTTTAACCATTCAAAGCTCTCACTGATGGAAGGAGGTTTTGGCTCAAAATCTCACGATACATGGCCCCATTCATTCTTTCCTTAACACGGATCAATCGTCCTGTCCCCTTATCAGAAAAACAGCCCCAAAGGATGATGTTTCCACCCCAATGCTTCACAGTAGGTATGGTGTTCCTGGGATGCAACTCAGTATTCTTCTTCCTCCAAACACGACGAGTTGAGTTTATAGCAAAATGGATACATGGATGATACAGCAGAGGATTGGGAGAATGTCATGTGGTCAGATGAAACCCAAATAGAACTTTTTGGTATAAACTCAACTAGTTGTGTTTGGAGGAAGAAGAATACTGAGTTGCATCCCAAGAACACCATACCTACAGTGAAGCATGGGGGTGGGAACATCATGCTTTGGGGCTGTTTTTCTGTTAAGGGGACAGGACGATTGATCCGTGTTAGGGAAAGAATGAATGGGGCCATGTATCGTGAGATTTTGAGCCAAAACCTCCTTCCATCAGTGAGAGCTTTGAATGGTTGACCAAATACTTATTTTCCAACGTAATTTATAAATAAATTCTTTAAAATTCCTATAATGTGAATTCCTTGATTTTTTTTTTTCACATTCTGTCTCTCACAGTTGAAGTGTACCTATGATGAAAATTACAGACCTCTGTCATCATTTTAAGTGGGAGAACTTGTACAATTGGTGTCTGACTAAATACTTTTTTGCCCCACTGTACACAGAGCTGAAAACACACACGAACAAATTCAAAGCATTAAAAAAACATTCACACACTTTGAGATATGCAGTAAGTACATTACATGAAAGCTGAAGATTTAAAAAACATGGATTTTAATGCAAAAACAGAAGCTTGTTTTTCCTGAAGCCAACTGTGAGTTTTTAGGATTATTTTTTCTTCATTCATGTAGCTTTTTGTTACTCGAATGGGAGGATGTATGAAAATAAACACATTGAACTTGCTCGGTTTTGTCCATAGACCATGCAATTAAAATAGGAACAACATGCATGAATTCACTTCGGAGGGAGCATCAGAGGGGTAAAAGAGGCAAAATGGTGTGTAATAGAATGCTCTAGTGCAGTGCTATTCAACTGGTAGCCCGAGGGCCAAATCTGGTCCGGGAATGACGCCGAATGGACTCCCAGTGTTCAGTTTTTGGAGCAAATTCCTAAAAACACAGAATGTGTCTGTTGTATAGAGGAAGTTGGACCACTGTAAACACATTGGCAGATCATTACATTGATATTTTAACCTTGCTAGCAAATATAGAACACTGGGTTTCAAACTTGAGATTTACATAACTGAGGCATTCCTCAAGGCACCCCTTTAGGTCCTTTTCTTTTTGGCAGTTCCACATTTTTTTTCGTAATGTGATTGATGTGACTAAGGTGTTGCTGTATCATGTTTACTTTTTGATGCAGTCAGTAGTTATTTAACCGTTTTAGTTATACAAGTAGTGTTCCTCAAGGTCTGGCATGTGCACACATAGGGCCCTATGGATGCTTGAGCCCCTGCCCTTTTTTGCCTTGTCTTAAAAAGTGCCCTCTGCCAGTGTGTTGTTGTTTTTTTGTGGGTTTTTTTT
The DNA here is from genome assembly GCF_033978795.1 of Nerophis ophidion. Taxonomy (NCBI): domain Eukaryota; kingdom Metazoa; phylum Chordata; class Actinopteri; order Syngnathiformes; family Syngnathidae; genus Nerophis; species Nerophis ophidion. The sequence continues at coordinate 13,714,476 of NC_084635.1, forward strand.
TAAACAACATTCATAAATTCCTTTTAGGGATGTAAAAAAGCAACAAAAAACAGTGGTACAAAAACTCCACGTTTTCTTGAAATACCGGGTTGTTTGAGCCTGAGCTTCCGCCAGAGAGAGCGAGTGAGTGAGTGAGAGAGAGGATAGAGAACCAACTGCGGCCTGAGGAGACGTGACAGTGGAGCAACTTGAACCTGTGAGTTATGGTCTAGTCACCGCCCACTTATTCAGCATCTAATATGGGTAATATTTCAGAAAAACGCTGTACTATTCTATTATTCAATGTGTCAGCTTCTGTTTTTGCTGGACGTCGGAGCACGGCGCTTCAATTGAGCACGGCACATCAATTCCGCACAGAGCAAATACAAAATAAAACACCGGGTTAATTTTCAAAATAAAATGCACTGTGTTTACGGCGGATCACATTTCTCTCACAGTAGAGGATTAGGTATAAAGTTGTATTGCGTTTCAGTTGTTTAGTCTGAGCGTTAAGTGAGAAAGACCATAAGTTACAACTTGATGGTGTTTTCATCAAGTTAAGGGAAGAAGGACAGATTTTCACATTAAAGTTTTTTCCATTTGGGTATTTATTTTTTCGAAGTTCATGTTGCATTGTTCAATGTTCAATATTAAAGTGCTTATCTTTAAAAATAAATAGCCTAATAATAAACCAATGTTTTGTTGCTTTTCATGTCTTCCAAGCCTATGATAATGTGAATTAACTCATTATGACAATAATTTGTTGACACAAAAGAAATGGCAATCACTTTTACCTACAAAGGACACACAGCTAAGTAGTTAGCTTCCTAACAGCAAATTTAATTTTAGATTAATTTCCATTTCCATATTGGGTAAAGGACCAAAAAAAAAAATACTGCCCTTTTCTGACTTTGAGCCCCTGGCCCTCTATAATCATGTGCACGTCCCTGCTCAAGGTTGCATTTTAGGTTTTAAGAAACACTAGAATGCGGTCATAGATATGATCTTTGACTAGCTTATTTTTTATTTTTATTTTCATTTTTAACAAAAGGTCCTTATAAACAGCACATCACTCCTGTAACTAACAAAATAAATACACCAAAATAAGGAATATCCAAAATGAGACCATTAGTGGAGGGATAAGTCTGGTTTCCCATGTGCTCATCTTTCTGTGAATGTGGCCCCCAAAACAATTGAGTTAAATATTCATGCTCCAATGCCACGACAAGCAGATAAATCTCTTCTCCTACTATGTTGAGGTAAAAGCAATTGTCACCATTTGGCATTATTTCACCCTGGCATTAATGTTGTCACCCCTTTAATAATCTGGTTGGGAAATACAGTGTTGCTACATTAAAGTGCATACCATTGCTAAACAAACAATACATCAAATAAGTAAAATTATTGTTGCCATTTGTACTTTAAATTAAGAATATAATGTTGATTTGACAAAATAGCTGTTGCTAAACGCTGTTGACAAACGACTGAATACAGTGGCAAATTCCAAATAATTAATGATTTGTCTTGAGAGAGAAAAAAATTATATTTCAAAAGACTTAGTTGTAATGTATATTCTCTTGCGAAAAATACAAATAATTATACATTAAAAATCATATATATTCCCTATTACAAACAACCCCCTAAAGGCGGCCATAACTTGATAGTACCCCCCTTGAAAACCAGATGCTGTGGACATTTGATTTTTGTCCATTTATTTTGGTAGCATTACTAAATTCAGGGGGGGGAAACAACCATGTCTATACAACAGGAGCACTGTGGAGTGATTAAGAACCTACTGCCTAAAAGCTAGTCAAAGATCTTTTTTATTACAATGTTCGAGTGTTTTTTAAGAATCTGATGCGACCATATTTGTGAGTTATATTTATATAGCGCTTTTCTCTGGTGACTCAAAGCGCTTTACATAGTGAAACCCAATATCTAAGTTACATTTAAACCAGTGTGGGTGGCACTGGGAGCAGGTGGGTAAAGTGTCTTGCCCAAGGACACAACACCAGTGACTAGGATGGCGGAAGCGGGAATAGAACCTGCAACCCTCAAGTTGCTGGCACAGCCACTCTACCAACCGAGCTATACCGCCCCAAGTCTCTTCCAAGCTTTTCAACTGAACTTGGAGGTTCGTCTGGTGTCATTCCAAGGCTGTATTTGGCCCCCAGGTTGCCAGTCATATAAATATTCCTACTGTCTTAGATTGGGGGTTGAAATAAAAAGGAACATGTTTACATATATAAATATATACCGTATTTTTCAGACTACAAGTCGCAGTTTTTTTCATAGTTTGACTCGGGGTGCGACATATACTCCGGAGCGACTTATGTGTGAAATTATTAACACATTACCGTAAAATATCAAATAATATTATTTATCTCATTCGCGGAAGAGACGAAGAAAATGTCAGCAATTGTCACACACACGTCAACCAATAAGAATTTGGCGGGGGAGGGTCACGGCAGAAGTGCATTGCGGGTCATGGGATGCTATATGCTACATGCTACTGCCATAGCTATTAAGATGGATCATTTCATCGTTGGCGGTAACTTATAAAAACTGAGAAGAGCTGAACAAAAATGGCACCAAAAAGGAAATCATGTACTGCAGATTACAAGCTGGACGTAGTGAAATATGCAGCACAAAACGACAAGAGCAAGCGGTGCATACCTTTGGAGTTGGCAGAGTTGTTTAGAAGCGACATCGAGGAAGAAGATTTCATCGGATTAATCGATTAGGAGTGACAGATTGTTTGGTAAACGTATAGCATGTTCTGTATATGACTCTTACCATAATATGTTACGTTAACATACCAGGCACCTTCTCCGTTGGTTATTTATGAGTAATATAACGTACACTTATTCAGCCTGTTGTTCACTATTCTTTATTTTAAATTGCCTTTCAAATGTCTATTCTTGGTGTTGGATTTCATCAAAAAAAATTCCCCCCAAAATGCGACTTATACTCCAGTGCGACGTATGTATGTTTTATTCCTTCTTTATTATGCATTTTCGGCCGGTGCGACATATACTCCGGAGCAACTTATAATCCGAAAAATACGGTATATATGTTTTTAGTCTTACACTGTGTTTGCAATGAATCTATAGAATATAAAACGTTCACTTTTTTAATTGAACTATAAAAATTAATTAACTTGACAAAAGATAATGTAATTTTAATGAAATGCATTTTTCTAAAATCAGCAAAAAAAAACACATTGTGTTCTGAAAACTCTCTTTTACAGGTCATCCAGTTCGTTTAGAGCATGGGTGTCAAACTCTGGCCCGCCGTGTAATTTAATTTGGCCCTTGAGGCAAAATCAAATTAACATTAGAGCTGGCCCACCGGTATAATAACAATATAACATAGTATAACACCAAATTCACCGCTAATACTCATACTTGCAAATCCTCCCGATTTCCCTGGATGACTCCTGAAGTTCAATGCCCCTCCCAAAAATCTCCCGGGCAACCTTTCTCCCGATTTCCACCCGGACAACAATACTCAGGGCGTGCCTTAAAGGCACTGAATTTGCGTGCCGGCCCAATCACAAAATATCTATGGCTTTCACAGACACACACAAGTGATCGCAATTCATACTTGGTCAGCAGCCATACAGGTCACACTGAGGGTGGCCGTATAAACAACTTGAACACTGTAACAAATATGTGCCACACTGCGAACCCACACCAAATAAGAATGACAAACACATTTCGGCAGAACATCCACACTGTAACACAACAGAACAAATACCCAGAAACCCCTTGCAGCAATAACTCTTACGGGACGCTACAATATACACCCCCGCTACCACCATACCCCACCCCCCCAAACCCCACCCACCTCATTGTTATTTTATTTTCTCATTTATCAGCCTGTGGAAAAAGTTAATGTTGATATTTACCTCAGAAGGCTGCAAGTAGAAAAGAGGCATAACATTTTTCATTCAAATGTTATTTAATATACTATTGATGTTTTTTCGTTTCGTTTTTGAAAGTAGATTTTGCACTATTAAGTTATATAAGCGTTGCTTGTTCCACATTTAGTGTTAAAGCAAATCAGTGTCGCAAACTGAGCCCTAATTAAGTTTTATTCACGCACTTTCTCTTGCTATTTCAAGGCTTGAAGGTTTGATTCATTCATTGTTATTTTTATTTTCAAATGTATTTTTAGCCTGTGGAAAAAAAGTTTATTTTGATCTTTACCTCAGAAGGCTGCAAATAGAAAATAGGGATTTCATTTTTGTTCATATTGTATTTGATATGCCATTGATATATATATGGGCTTCACGGTGGCAGAGGGGTTAGTGCGTCTGCCTCATAATACGAAGGTCCTGCAGTCCTGGGTTCAAATCCAGCCTCGGGATCTTTCTGTGTGGAGTTTGCATGTTCTCCCCGTGAATGCGTGGGTTCCCTCCGGGTACTCCGGCTTCCTCCCACTTCCAAAGACATGCACCTGGGGATAGGTTGATTGGCAACACTAAATTGGCCCTAGTGTGTGAATGTGAGTGTGAATGTTGTCTGTCTATCTTGTGTTGGCCCTGCGATGAGGTGGCGACTTGTCCAGGGTGTACCCTGCCTTCCGCCCGATTGTAGCTGAGATAGGCGCCAGCGCCCCCCCGCGACCCTGAAAGGGAATAAGCGGTAGAAAATGGATGGATGGATGCCATTGATATTTTTGAATTATTATTATTATTTGAAACTCCATTTTGCATGTCACTATGAAGTTATACAAGCCTTGCTTGTTCAATATTCAATGAAAAACCTGTTTGGGTCCCTATCAAAAGGTTAATTTGTTCAACCTTGGCCCGCGATTTTGTTCAGTTTTAAATTTTGGCCCACTCTGTATTTGAGTTTGACACCCCTGGTTTAGAGTAAAGACTTGCTCGTAGGAAGAAAAGAGCAACAGCTGTTTTGTCAAAGCGAAATGAAAACAGAGTTATGGGTTCAAATTTATGGCATGTTTACGTGTCCTGTAAACAGGTTGCTTTGACTCTACAGACAAGAGTGCTGGAGTGTTTAGTTTGACTTTGCTGAGGAGACAGAAAGGGAATGAGCGGCCTCCAAAAGAAGGGGGAAAAAAATGAAGAGAGTGGAAGAATGTGTGATATGATTTAAATGTCCATGTGTGATTGTGTAGTTCATGGGTGAAGAGGAATGGAAGGAATTCCTGGCTCTTCTCAGTGCAGGCGTTAAAGATTTCACAAGTGGGGAAAGCGAGTCACTGGTCGCCACTGCACGGCTGTCATAGCTCTGAGGTGGCAACGACTTTTACACAACATCCACTTTCCATACGTGACTTGTGTTTGAATCCTTATCATGCCTTTCCTTCATGCTTATGTGAAACCTGTTTTCCTGGTGAGCCAATGGACACATGCCATTTGACTGCGTGTGTTTAGTCGTGGAATGGGCGTAGAGGTGTGTGCCTGCATGTCTTCAAAATGGTGTTGAGTGTATTTCTAATGAAACCGTGCATGAAAACCCATGACGACGCAGAAGGAAATTTGCCCAAATTAACCACAAAAATCTAATCCGTCTGTAGACATCAACAGGTGGTGTCTGTGCGTGTAATAAGACGAAAGAACTACACTCAATGGCCACAACACGATACACCCCAGTGCAGTCCAAATGAGGTCCAGTACGATTGACATGACAAAAAGGCTCAGTTTTGAGTATACACAGTAACATATTATTGTGGCTGTTTGCTAGGGGTGTAACGGTACACAAAAATTTCGGTTCGGTACGTACCTCGGTTTAGAGGTCACGGTTCGGTTCATTTTCGGTACAGTAAGAAAACTACAAAATATACGTTTTTTGGGTTATTTATTTACCAAATTTGTAAACAATGGCATAACATACATATACACACAGGGTCCATTGCCAGGGTTAATGTGGTCAACATGTATAAAATAAAAACTAAATAAAATAAGGCTCGTAATGGTTTCTTAACAAAACCTTTCTACATATAAAGTGCTTGTTTTGATTGATTGATTGAGACTTTTATTAGCCTGGCTAACTTGGCAGTAAGAGCATTGTTCTTCCACCATAGAAGTGGGTCAAAATATAGTTTTTAATGCAATATGGACTTAAAAATGGGCTTCACGGTGGTAGAGGGGTCAGTGCGTCTGCCTCACAATACGAAGGTCCTGCAGTCCTGGGTTCAAATCCAGGCTCGGGATCTTTCTGTGTGGAGTTTGCATGTTCTCCCCGTGAATGCGTGGGTTCCCTCCGGGTGCTCCGGCTTCCTCCCACTTCTAAAGACATGCACCTGGGGATAGGTTGATTGGCAACACTAAATTGGCCCTAGTGTGTGAATGTGAGTGTGAATGTTGTCTGTCTATCTGTGTTGGCCCTGCGATGAGGTGGCGACTTGTCCAGGGTGTACTCCGCCTTCCGCCCGATTGTAGCTGAGATAGGCCCCAGCGCCCCCCGCGACCCCAAAAGGGAACAAGCAGTAGAAAATGGATGGATGGATGTAAACAATGGCATAACATACATATACACACAGGGTCCATTGCCAGGGTTAATGTGGTCAACATGTGTAAAATAAAAACTAAATAAAATAAGGCTCGTAATGGTTTCTTAACAAAACCTTTCTACATATAAAGTGCTTGTTATGATTGATTGATTGATTGGGACTTTTATTAGCCTGGCTAACTTGGCAGTAAGAGCATTGTTCTTCCACCATAGAAGTGGGTCAAAATATAGTTTTTAATGCAATATGGACTTAAATCTGCTGCTATAAAAGCATTTGTTATTGCTTTAGCCCTGCCTGACTCGCCGAGGAGAGGCTGCTTAAATGCGGTGGTGACGCTTCAAATGGGTTAGCATGTGTTGTGAGAGTAGCGCATGTGTGCGTGTGGCCCTTTAATATGTGACAGCATTGAGGTGAGTGTGTGGGCCAGCGAGGTGAGGGAGCTTAGCGCGAGTGCGGGAGTGGTTGGTGTTTTGTTGGATTGGCTGTGTGCAAGACCTCAATAAAGCCACGATTTGCAATTAATCGCCGGGCTCTTCATTTACCCTGGAGTCCGGAGCTGTGGAGACCCACTGCCGGGTAGAGTGAAAGGCGTTGCCCCCGAGATTACATCAGCCCTGGAGGAGTGTCTCCCCTGCGCTGCTCGACTACAATCTGGGAGCCGGAAGCAGGAAAGGTGCAACACATGTTTGACGTGTTGTCAGAAGCAGCTGCTGACCAATGTCGGCAAACCTCCGTCCTCCATTGTTGTATCGCGCAGCCAAAGTGTTCCCAAACGGGAGATCTTAACGAGGCAGGAGGGTCTTCCAGCATCGGCTTTTACATGTTGTCCTAGCCCGGTCACTGCTAGCATGTGTACTCGTTCGGTACACCTCCGAACCGAACCGAAACCCCCGTACCGAAACGGTTCAATACAAATACACGTACCATTACACCCTTACTGTTTGCAGATATGTAAATAGAGAATTATCAACTTTGTTAAGGCAGTCTTTTCATCCATTGGATCCCCTAAGATTGTGCAGATGTACTGTACCTACCTTATTACCTGAATCCTGAGTCACAACCAACCAATGTGTACAGTACTTATTTCTCATTCTTTTTTGCACGGATAGAGTAACTCTAATGTCTTGAGTATATGGGCCTGACACAAGCAAACATACAGAGGTAACTCAGTTTCTATTTGTCACAATTTACGAATAATTTGGTTTGCAGTAAAAATGTGCGCCAAAACGTCCCGATTTTCCCAAACCGTCGCCATTATCGTACGCCCAGGTATAACTTTTGTATTGGTAACTCAGTGTCTATATTTTGTTATGTCGAGTATGACTGCAAAACAAGCCACAATGGGGCCAAAGAAAGTTGTGAGTGCCAACACTTCGTAAATGAATAATGTGAATAACACAATTGAAATTAGAAAAAAGAACTTGTAGTAAAATACGAAGGTGAAGTGAATTATATTTATATAGCGCTTTTTCTCTAGGGACTCAAAGCGCTTTACATAGTGAAACCCAATATCTAAGTTACATTTAAACCAGTGTGGGTGGCACTGGGAGCAGGTGGGTAAAGTGTCTTGCCCAAGGACACAACGGCACTGCCTAGGATGGCGGAAGCGGGAATCGAACCTGCAACCCTCAAGTTGCTGACACGGCCGCTCTACCAACCGAGCTATGCCGCCCCGTACAAAATATACGTTTTTTGGTGGCGTCCAGTGGCTGTGCCCTCCTACCTTCCCTCTCCCCTCACTGCCGTCCTCACCAAGTGATACAATTTCACTCATCCATTTATAAATATTTCACATTGCTTTCTGCATATACAACTGTGATTATTAATTTGTTTGTGTTCATATTTTTGAGTGTATGTGACGAATTAATTGTATTCGCAATATTTGTCAAATATTAAGATACTAATATGATATTGAAGCCTTGAGTATTGGCTGATATTGATATTAGTACGATATTACATCAGCACCAATCTTTTATTATTTCGTAGTGTGGAATCTTAGAAAAAGCTTGATCAAGTGTAATTACTCATAGAAAAATATTAAGTAAGAAAAAACACTAACCTTATGACAGATTTAAGCTTTTGAAGTGTGGTGTTATTCTGTTTTTTTTTTTTTTTACGACACTTAGTGACCACAAAAAAATCATTAAATTAAGCGCATGACGCAGTAAGTTGAATGATCATACTTGGTCAACAGCCATACAGGTCACACTGAGGGTGGCCGTATAAACAACTTGAACACTGTAACAAATATGTGCCACACTGCGAACCCACACCAAATAAGAATGACAAACACATTTCGGCAGAACATCCACAATGTAACACAACGGAACAAATACCCAGAACCCCTTGCAGCACTAACTCTTACGGGACGCTACCACCATACCCCACCCCCCCAAAGTATCTGGATACTTTCTAATAAGATTCTGCCTTGGAGACTTTTGATCTAAAAGTAATATGTAACTATAGTTATTTGATACTAGTTGATATTGACAAATTTGCAGTTTTACACTTTAATATTGTTCAATTAAGGACATTTATAACTTATGTCTAGATTGTGTGCTATTGTGCGCTTAGCTGTTGTGTATATGCTAGCTCCTGGTAGCCTATAGCCTACCATGTTTACCTTTTGTAGATGACTTCACTAAAATACAAGAAAAGATCAAACGTTTGTGCTTATTCGGACATTTAGGTGTTAATTAGCTGTTGAGCTTTGCACAAGTAAACACACTGCAGGACTGCTTGTATCGGGGCTCATATCAGCAATTTCAGATGTAAACTGATATTGTCCGATACTTGTTTGTTTTTTGTTTTATTTGCTGTCATCGGACATGTATCAATATCGGCTTCGGACACCCCTATTAAATTGCTTATTTTGTCTTATTTTTTGGCGCCGATCCCTAACGAAAGCTGTAGAAGTGATGTGAATTATATTTATATGGCGCTTTTCTCAAGTGACTCAAAGCGCTTTACATAGTGACACCCAATGTCTAAGTTACATTTAAACCAGTGTGGGTGGCACTGGGAGCAGGTGGTTAAAGTGTCTTGCCCAAGGACACAACGGCAGTAACTAGGATGGCACAAGCGGGTATCGAACCTGCAACCCTCAAGTTGCTGACACGGCCACTCTACCAACCGAGCTATGCCGGAAGCAAGCAAACGCAACACAAAAATACACCACAGCCACCCCGAGCTGCTATTCACCTTTTAAAAGAATAAACAACCGTCACCAGAAAATCCCCAAGTCAGGGAGAATACCAAGGCCTACCTGACTGAGGTAATGGTAATCTTCAGGCTTCATGAGGTGAAAAGCTGTCCTCTCTTCTTCACTTGCTCCTGCCAGCAGGTAGTAAAACACGTGGTAGTTTCTAGAAGACAAGTAAGACACGCATCATTCATGGATAAGTCAGACTTAGACTTAAATATTGTATAAGGAATCTCGCTCTACTATAAACAACAGCAAAAATCCTGTGGAAATGTTTAATAAGAACCTGAAACCAAGAACGTACAAAAAAAACTACATTTTCATGCAACACTGTTGTTTTTGTATGCTGCATTTTGTCCTCAAGAGTGCTGGGCTGCACTTCGGCATACCTGACACTTAACGTCTGGTTCTCTTGACAGGAGTCTCTGCCTGGTTACTGATGCACTAACTCATGCAGAATCCCTCACTATGGATGTATTTGTACTCAATGCTATTGTTCCTCCAGCCAGTTATCAATGATAACTATCATGGTTATGAGTTCAATTATATTGACAACACCTCGGCTTGATGACTCCCAGACCTGTCAAATAAAGAGTAAATGAGGTTATACTTGTATAACCATCCTATTTGGGTCCCATATCAACCTTAAAAAAGTCAGTGACTTCACTAAAAAGTGGGTGACATTGTTATCACCAGGAAAGATGAGATCACCTACCTAGGTTCCATTCTAGAGGCTAATCTTTCCTGTGATAAAATGGCCACCAAGGTAATCAAAAAGGTCAACCAAAGAACGAGATTCCTCTACAGAATCTCCTCTCTGGTCAACAAAAGCACCTTGAAGATTCTAGCGGGAACTCTCATTCAACCCTTTTTCGATTACGCTTGCACTTCCAGGTACCCCAGCACCTCCAAAACCCTCAAATCTAGACTCCAAACATCCCAGAACAAGCTAGTCCGGTTACTTATAGACCTCCACCCCAGATCACACCTCACTCCAACCCACTTCTGGAAAGTGGGCTGGCTCAGGGTGGAGGACAGAGTAAAACAACTTGCAATGAGCCTAGTCTATAAAATCCGCTACACCTCCCTGATACCGAAGTACATGTCAAACTACTTCCTTAACGTAAATGACCGCCATAACCACAACACCAGGGGGAGCTCCACAAACCAAATTAAACCCAGATTCCGATCTAACAAAGGTCTTAACTCATTGTCTTTCTATGCCACATCAACGTGGAAGGCACTCCCAACAGGTATAAACGTAAGTGCATCTCTATATTCCTTCAAAACCGCTCTAAAACAACACCACCAGGCAACTTCAAACCTTTACTAATACCCTCCTCCATTCACATCCCATCTCCCCGGATTATAAAGAACCTAATGTAAATAATCAAATGTACTTCTAATGTATATACTTGTTCTTATGCTATCTGAACTCACTATGTTTCAATGTCCATTTCTCTGTTGATGCAATTGTTGACAACTGAAGTACTGATATCAACCAAAGCTCCTCATCCCACCCCCCGGATTGTAAATAATGTCAATAATTCAATGTATATACTATGATGATTAACTTGTGTGATGACTGTATTATGCTGGTAGTATATATTTGTACCATAAATTGATTAACTTGGACCCCGACTTAAACAAGTTGAAAAACTTATTCGGGTGTTACCATTTAGTGGTCAATTGTACGGCATATGTACTGAACTGTGCAATCTACTAATAAAAGTATCAAGCGCTTTGATATTATTTCCACATTCACCCATGCACACACACATTCACACACTGATGGCGGGAGCTGCCATGCAAGGCCCTAACCACAACCCATCAAGAGCAAGGGGGAATTGTCTTGCTCAAAGACACAATGGACATGACTAGGTTGGTAGAAGCTGGGAATCGAACCAGGAAGCCCCAGGTTGCTGGCATGGCCACTCTACCAACCGCGCCACAAGCTCATTTAAATACAACCTTTTTGACAAAGACAAAAAGATCCCAAAAAGCAAGACATCGGGTCACCGCCCAAAGAAATTCTGGGAAATTTGAGAAACAAAGTAACTGACATCTATCTATCATTCTGCAAAAGGTCAAAAAACCTTTTCTAAAGTTTTGGGACTCGTGCAAATCATGAGGCGACATCAGCAACAAATGAAAAAACATGGAACAGTGGAAAACATTCAAAGGAGAGTCAGGCCAACAAAAAACACGAAAATAACTCATCCAGGAGGTCCCAAAGAAATCAACAACAAAATCTTAAGAAGTAAATTTTAGTGTCAACCATACAAAATAAATGAAAAGAAAAATGGCATGCATGGAAGAGTTCTAAGGCGATTATCACTGGTGAGCAAAAAGGCAAAAATAATATGTGCTGTAGGCTCCTCTCACATATGCCAAAAAAATAAAAATCTTAATGATAACAAAGACGTTTTGGAAAATGTGGGCTGTTGAACTGTTTGAAAGGCATGCGTCTCCTTAAATCTGGCGTACAAGTCACACATCATTTGAGAAAAAGAACATCATACCAACAACGGGTGACGGTCTGGGGCTGCTTTAGTGCTTCAAAAACCATCAATTCTACTTGCTACCAAAACATACTGAAGGACAATATGCAACCATCAGTTCCTACCACTGAATGTCTTACAAAAAAAACAAAGGTCTTACAGAATTCTAATCAAAGTCTAGAATTGAATCCAAAGAGATGCTAAGGCATGACTTTAAAAAGAAGTTAATTCTCCGAAACTTTCGAGTATAGCTGAAATATAACACTTCTGCAAAGAAGAGTGGGCCATAATCCCTCCACAGTGGTGTGAAAGACTTATTATACAACAAATGTGGCCACCAATCGGTATCTGCAGATTTTTGTGAAAAAGTCTGTGATCGGCCATTACATACACGATGTGGTTCCGCTCCCCTAAGCAAATAACAATCATTAGCTAATAATAATCACCTCCATGACGGAAGATAAAGTACATTTCTTAGTACCTCATATATTATTATGAACGAGCATTACCACTGGAGGACGAGGCTAAACATCTTACACACCGAGAAGAATGCAGAAGCAGGTATGTTAATAGCTAAGCTAACCTCGCTTGAAACAACACAAATAAATAAGTTCTGGTAAAATTCAAGAAGTGACGCTAAAAACCCGTTACAGCAGAAAGTAAGCAGTTATTAACCGTTATTAAGTAGATTAATAACATTCGGTCGAGAGACAACTGTTGCATTGTTGCAGTCAGTATACAACAAGTAAGAGGAGGGTGCATCGATCTATTAATTGGTGGTGTCGATACCAAGGGTAGTATCAGTGATCAGATCGATGTTGTTGTTTTTGTCAAGCTTAGGGAATTATTCCTTCACAAAGGAGGACTTTGAGGGCAAAGCCCAAAGGTTTTAAACGAGTAGCACAGGGGTCGGCAACCTTTACCACTTAAAGAGCCATTTTAACCCGTTTCCCAAAGTAAAGAAAACAATGGGAGCCACATAACTCTTTTGAAATTTATAATGAAATAATACTAATAATTTTTTTTTTGTGCTTTGTGCTATATATAAACCAGGGGTCGTAATACGAAAATGTAATGTTAGTGCGGCTCGCGAGTTTTATATGAATGCCGCTTGACAGCGTCACACCTGCCGACCGTCCCAATTTTCCAGGGAGACTCCCGAATTACAGAGTAATTATTCTCTCGACTGTACGCTGGTGTTCACCCAATGAACAATAATAAGGGCGTACAATAATGTCACTGCCGCCCTCTACAGCTTGTACAAATAGCTTGCCAGCCCAAAGAATTGTCTGACGAGGCTATTGCAGACGCACGTAAGAGACGGCAAGGCATCCTTATTCAACAGCAATACAGGTTACACTGAGGGTGGCCGTTTAAAAAACTTTAGCACTCTTACTAATATGCGCCACACTGTGAACCCACACCGAACAAGAATGACAAACACATTTCGGGAGAACATCCGCACTATAACACAACATAAAAAATACCCAGAATCCCATGTATCCTGACTCTTCCGGGCTCTATTATACACCTACCCCCACGTGTGTCGGTTGAGGTGGGCGGGGTTGTTAAAGTTGGTTATATCACAACCCTCATTGTGACCTGTATGGTTGTTGAACAAGTATGCCTTGCAGTTGCGTATGCGTTCAGATAGAGGTTGCATCCAAAATGTGACCGGACCGTCGGCACCCAGATAGCATTGTGAAAATCTTGACGCGATGACATGTTAAAGGGTGTTAGAGGCATTGTCATCACAGCATGCAGTCAAAGTTGATGTCTGGGTAAAAATCGAAAAATGTTTAGCTCGGGAGAAATTAAAATTGGAAATCTACCGGACTTTTCCGGGCGGTCGGCAAGTATGCGGCTGAGCCACATCAGAGTGGTCAAAGAGCCGCATGCGGCTCCGGAGCCGCGGGTTGCCGACCCCTGGAGTAGCAGATACTGTAGTAGTTTTTTGCTTAGGATCAGTTATAGTGTTCTTTCGACTTGGTTTTGATCAAACAATTGTATGTAATACAACAATATAAAGGACTAGTTTGTCCATACAGCCATCCATTTTCTACGGCTTGTCCCTTTTGGGGTCGCTGCATTCGCGCGGTAGCCGGGGTACACCCTGGACAAGTTGCCACCTCATCGGAGGGGACTTGTTTGTGTCGTTGATATTATTAAACTGTCAATATTATGTACCATAAATACATTTTAAAATGTATGGTTCATACATGTAAGCGGTATCGGCCGATCTCACTCATGAATGATCGAATTAGCATCATATAACCTAAATTAGAACATCCCGAAAGTATACCAGTTATAAGGTTTTTACTTTTCCACATATAGGGGTAATGCAGGTTTGAATAGTTTGCTTTTCTTAATTAATAAAATCATTACAAAAAACTTTATTTTGTGTTTACTTTGGTTCTCCAAGTCTGACACTTAAAAGTGTTTGTAGGGAGGGTCAAAAGTGACATGATTAAATACAAAACATATTTAAATAATTACCTGGATCAGTGGTTCTCAACCTTTTTTCAGTGAATTTTTTAATTCAAGTACCCCCTAATCCGAGCAAAGCATTTTTGGTTGAAAAAAAGAGATACAGAAGTAAAATACAGCACTACGTCATCAGTTTTTGATTTATTAAATTGTATAACAGTGCAAATGATTGCTCATTTGTAGTGGTATTTCTTGAACTATTTGGAAAAAAAGATATACGAATAACTAAAAACTTGTTGAAAAATAAGTGATTTAATGATGAATAAAGATTTCTACACAGAAGTAATCATCAACTTAAAGTGCCCTCTTTGGGAATTGTAATAGACATCCATCTGGATTAATGAACTTAATTCTAAACATTTATTCACAAAAAAGGAAATCTTTAACATCAATATTTATGGAACATGTACACAAAAAATCTAGCTGTCAACACTAAATATTGCATTGTTGCATTTCTATTAACAGTTTTGAACTTGCATTCATATTTTGTTGAAGTATTATTCAATAAATATATCCATAGAGGATTTTTGAATTGTTGCTATTTTTTAGAATATTAAAAAAAATCTCATGTACCCCTTGGCATACCTGCAAGTACCCCCATTTGAGAACCACTGACCTCGATATATCATGAAGCAATTCACATTGGAATTAAAGGTATTAATGTGTTATAAAATGTGTAATAAATAATTGAAAGTAAAATGTATTATATTTATGTATTTAACTATTTAAAAATAACAAAATTATTAATTATTTCATGTATTAAATAATTGTTTCACAATTTATGTATTTAAATATTATGTGAATTTGTGTTGCAGCTTCATTAATTTATTTCTAATGTCAAACAGAGCAGTCAAAGTCAGTGGGAGGTCCTAACACCTGATTGGTTACCTGGCGCTTCCACTTCTCTGTGGAATACTTGTCTATATCTTGGTCATGGGAGGGCAAAAATAACTCCCAACAACTTAAAAACAAATCCCTCGACTTTAACTGCTACATGCTCTGGGTCAGCACTCTTTCTTTCCACATACTCTGCAAGTTCAAAATGATCTTCCCACCGACTTCCGAAAAAGCACAAGTATATCCTCCTCGGTCACCATGTTTGGTACGACTTCCAACGTTCCATGGTTCCGACCATAACCATCGTTGGACTATATTTGTGTTAGCCCCGCCCACTAACTTCCATGGGTGAGTTTGAGGGATACAACTAATTCATGCATCTCCCACGCAGGTGTGTGAAAAAGAAATTAGTAATTAAACAATTATGATACAGACACTGTATTCAATAAGATTAGTCAATAAAATATGTTTTTAATTATTTGGACTGTAAATGCATAATAGCTTTGATTCATAAGTTTGGATACTTGTCATTTATCGGTAGGGGTGTAACGGTACGTGTATTTGTATTGAACCGTTTCGGTACGGGGGTTTTGGTTCGGTACGAGGGTGTATCGAACGAGTTTATAATCTAAAGTCTTAACAAGCTGCTCTGCAGCTGCCTCTGAGCAGTGAGCAGCCAGCATTGTCCCGCCCACACAACCATCTGATTGGTTACATACAAAGCCAATCAGCAGTGCATATTCAGAGTGATGTAACAGCCAATCAGCAGTGCGTATTCAGAGCGCATGTTGTCAGTGCTGCGGCGTCGAGATGAGCAGATATGTGTTTAGCAGGTGAGCAGCTGACATCGTATACTCCCCAAAATATAAAAAACATTTCCCAGTCACAACTATTACAAACATCACTATGAGCCCGTTGACCTTCTAGAAACTTAAACTGCAGCTCAGCTCTCTCGTAGTTCTGGGTTGAGGTGAACGCTCATTAGCTTTTAGCGTTACGTTAGCTCATTTTGCTGTATGTGTGCGTGTGTGTGTGCGCGCATGTGTCCATGTATATATATATATATATACACAAATATATATATATATATATATATATATGTATGTATACATATATATATATATATATATATATATATATATGTGTGTATACATACATATATATATATATATATATATATGTATGTATACATATATATATATATATATATATATATATGTATGTATACACATATATATATATATATATATATATATATGTATGTATACACATATATATATATATATATATATATATATATATATATATATATATATATATATATATATATATATATATACATATACATATATATTGAAAATAAAATAATCCTGACTTTGTCCTCTGCAGGAAGCAATTTGAAAATTTTAAGGAATGCCATTTTTTCAACTGTATTGTATCAACTTTTCAACTTGAATCAATACAAAAATTATAACAATACGGATGGCTATTTTCCTCTTTGTTCCGGAGGACACCACGTCCACAGTTTCCAAATATAATTTGAAATGTCAGACCACAGAACACTTTTCCACTTTGCATCAGTCCATCTTAGATGAGCTCGGGGAGGCGTTCCTTTGTGTTGTTGATAAATGGCTTTCGCTTTGCATAGCAGAGTTTTAACTTGCACTTACAGATGTAGCGACTAACTGTAGTTACTGACAGTGGTTTTATGAAGTGTTCCTGAGCCCATGACGTTGGTTTTTGATGCAGTACCGCCTGAGGGATCAAAAAACGTAATATCATCGCTTACGTGCAGTGATTTCTCCAGATTCTCAGAACCTTTTGATGATTTTACGGACCGTAGATGGTAAAATCCCTAAAATCCTTGCAATAGCTCGTTGAGAAATGTTGTTCTAAAACTGTTCGACAATTTGCTTACAAATTGGTGACCCTCGCCCCATTCTTGTTTGTGAATGACTTAGCATTTCATGGAAGCTGTTTTTATACTCAATCATGGCACACACCTGTTCCCAATTAGCCTGCACACCTGTGGGATGTTCCAAATAAGTGTTTGATGAGCATTCCTCAACTTTATCAGTATTTTTTCCCACTTTTCCCAACTTCTTTGTTACGTGTTGCTGGCATCAAGTTAATGATTATTTGCAACAACAAAAAATGTTTGTGGAGAGACGGAGCCGACGAGCCGACAACGGGATAGGACAAACGCTGGTCCTACCCAAGATGGCGGCCAGGAGGCGGGGCATCCACAGAGAGAAGAGGAGGGATGCACTCAGAGCGACGCTGCAGCCAACCAAGTCAGGTGCGTAAGCGACACACCTGTGCTCAATCTCTGCATCTGCTGTTGCAGTACAAAAGGGGATGAAGGAGGAACGATCGGGGCAGAAGTAGGCGAGGAAACCGCGGCAACCGAAGACCACGAGCCCGACGAGCGAGACCCAGACGAAGATGAGCCCCCGCAACAGACGCAGACAGCGGACACCGAAAGGTGTGCTGCGACCAGCAGGAAGAGCCCGCGCGGCAGAAAGTGGCGTGACCGAATGGCAAGAAGATGACAGGTTTATTGAAATAATAAACCTGCTACGATGCGTCTTGTATCGAGTGTCACAGCAATCCACATTGTGACGGCAGGAAGTCCGTCACAATGTTTATGTTTGAACATCAAATATGCTGTCTTTGTAGCACATTCAACTGAATATGGGTTGAAAATTATTTGCAAATCATTGTATTCCGTTTATATTTACATCTAACACAATTTCCCAACTCATATGGAAACGGGGTTTGTAAAAACAATTAGTATGAACGGAAAGTTTGTTAATGTGCACATGTGCTTGGAATGGTGCACTCTTCCACAACATCTAGCAAAAAGGTTAGAGGTCAGAATCTGTGTGCAGAGGCGACACAACAGAGTTCGTCTTCGGGGACAAAACACATGCATACATTTTATGGGTCTAGAGTCAGCAATCCATCTTATTAAGGGGCAGCTAATGTGGGGCCCACTAGGAGCCCCTACGGTGAGGTTAACCGTCACTAAAACCTCCAGTCAGCAGCCCCCCGCATTAGTGTCAA
The DNA here is from genome assembly GCF_033978795.1 of Nerophis ophidion. Classification (NCBI taxonomy): domain Eukaryota; kingdom Metazoa; phylum Chordata; class Actinopteri; order Syngnathiformes; family Syngnathidae; genus Nerophis; species Nerophis ophidion. The sequence goes on from NC_084635.1 coordinate 13,733,031, forward strand.
GCCTTGCTTTGAAGTGAACTTGCTCCGTGAATCACAAACTGGCCCACACCATAGTGTTACTTTTTTGAACACATGACTTTTGCCAATTTTCAAGCCAATACTTGTCAATTAAAAGGAAAAGCCCCCCCCAAGGATGAGGATTTATGGACAATGTGGTTCAAGTGTCACATAACAAGGGCGTGCAACACATTGGAATTGCGAAAAATGGCACAGTTATATTTTGAGGTACACCACATTCTCAGAATAATTTAAGTGCACAAAAATGTAAGCCACAATTTTTATCCATCTTCAATGCTTAGCATTTTGAGAGACAAAGACAGTTGCTTAAAAAGTACTTTGGCCACAGTTATACTTTTGGCTACTGTACGTTTGACACAATTGATATTTGTTTGAAAAACATTACTATGTTATATTGCAAACATATTAAGCAAGCCCTAAGGGTCAAGGCACATTTATTTCTAAATTAACAGAGCAGTGAGGATTTTAAAGCTTTACACTTTCAACATTGCAACTTAAAGGCCTACTGAAACCCACTACTACCGACCACGCAGTCTGATAGTTTATATATCAATGATGAAATATTAACATTGCAACACATGCCGATACGGCCTTTTTAGTTTGCTGAATTGCAATTTTAAATTTCCCGCAAAGTGTCCTGTTGAAAACGTCGCAGAATGATGACGTGTACGCGTGACGTCACGGACTGTTAGGAAATATTAGCGCTGCGCACACACACAGCTAAAAGTCGTCTGCTTTAACCGCATAATCACACGGTATTTTGGACATCTGTGTTGCTGAATCCTTTGCAATTTGTTCAATAAATAATGGAGAAGTCACAGTAGAAAGATGGAATTGGGAAGCTTTAGCCTTTAGCCACACAAACACACAGTGTTTCCTTGTTTAAAATTCCCAGAGGTGAAGCTTTACTATGGATCAGAGCGGTCAAGCGAACATGGATCCCGACCACTTGTCAACCAGCAGTTTCGGTGATAAAATTGTGGTAAAAAGTCGCCTCTTACCGGAGATCAGCGGAGCTTGCGCTGTCCTTGCAGCTGCCGGGACTTCCCTAAGACAGGGGCGCTCACACTTTTTCTGCAGGCGAGCTACTTTTCAATTGACCAAGTCGAGGAGATCTACCTCATTCTTATTTATAATTTATATTTATTTATTTATGAAAGAGACATTTTTGTTAACAAGTTAATGGTGTTTAATGATAATACAAGCATGTTTAACACACATTGATTCCTTTCTTTCATGAAGACAAGAATATAAGTTGGTGTATTTGATTCTGATGACTTGCATTGATTGGAATTAGACAGTGGTGCTGATAACGTCCGCATTTTCAAATGGAGGAAAAAAAAAAGTCCTCCTTTCTGTCCAATACCACATGAAAGTGGTTGGATTTGGCATCTCATTTGTCCAACTTGCATACTGGTTTTTAAACACTTTGTTATGAGAGTAGCCTGTGTGTGTGGCCCTTTAATGTCTGGCAGCAGGTGAGTGATGTCAGTGAGTGTGCGGGTGGGCAAGCAAGTGAGAAAGCGATCGCTGAGGGCGGGGGAGAAATACATTGGCATCAAACTCCGTAGCTTGCTAGCTTGTGCACGTTAGCTTTCTGAGACTCTTATTTTGTTAGCACAGGCAGGATGAAACAGGTCTTTTATGGTGAAGACAGGAACTGTGCAGTCGGTCTTTAGAGTTTTGACAGTAGGTACGGAGTCTCTAGAAATAAAATGTGTTTCTCTGCGTCCGCCCTGTTAGTGATTTTTTTCTTAAATATGAGCTCGCAGCAGCCAGCGTCATCTCACAAGATCCTCGGGTGCCGAGAATGTCAAACAACTGACGAAAGTGAAGTCTTGGTATGATTGATGATTGCTCATTTTTATGTATATTTTTTAATGCCTGGCTTGAGATCGACTGACACACCCTCCGAGATCGACCAGTCGATCGCGATCGACGTAATGGGCACCCCTGGTTTAGACGCTGGCATCAACACACCCGTGGACACACCCCTCCGACTATCAGGGACTATTTAACTATAATAATAATAATAATAATAATTTAGATTTATATCGCGCTTTTCTATTGTTAGATACTCAAAGCGCTCACAGAGAAGTGGGAACCCATCATTCATTCACACCTGGTGGTGGTAAGCTACATCTGTAGCCACAGCTGGCCTGCGGTAGACTGACGGAAGCGTGGCTGCCAGTTTGCACCTACGGCCCCTCCGACCACCACCAATCATTCATTCACCAGTGTGAGCGGCACCGGGGGCAAAGGGTGAAGCGCCCTGCCCGGGGACACAACGGCAGCGATTTGGATGTCAATAGGTGGGAAGCGAACCTGCAACCCTCAGGTTTCTGGCACGGCCGCTCTACCCACTACGCCATGCTGCCCCCCAACTCACTAAAACACTAGCAACACAATAGAAAGATAAGGGATTTCCCAGAATTATCCAAGTAAATGTGTCTAAAAACATCTGAATCGCTCCCAATGCAATCGCCTTTTTTTTTTAACTTAATTTTTATTTTTGTAGTCCTTCACTATCAATATCCTCATCCACGAATCTTTTATCCTCGCTCAAATTAATGGGGAAATTGTCGCTTTCTCGGTCCGAATAGCTCTTGATGCTGGAGGCTCCCATTATAAACAATGTGAGGATGTGAGGAGCCCTCACACCGGTGACGTCATCGTCTGCTAGTTCTGGTAAAGGCAAGGTTTTTTATTAGTGACCAAAAGTTGCAAACTTTATCGTCGATGTTCTCTACTAAATCCTTTCAGCAAAAATATGGCAATATCACAAAATGATCAAGTATGACACATAGAACGGACCTGCTATCCTTGTTTAAATAAGAAAATCTCATTTCAGTAGGCCTTTAAATTTTCATAATCACGACAAGCCGAAATCAAAATTAAAATCTGAATAATTGTCCAAATGATGTTAAATATTTCTTCAGTAACAATTAGACTGTACACTGACTACCTAACCAATCACTGTTAATATGTAGAATTAGCTGTGGAACTTCCTGTGACACATATCCTTAAGCTTTGTGATTAGGATCTGCCTCTCGAAAAAGTCCTTACCGCTCATTGTGTTCCTGATAAACTAGCCTGGACTTCTCCAAGAGGTACTTCTCCACATAAGCTCTGGAACGAGGATAAAACAAAAAGGGTTTAGTGAATACAGTACGTGTAATGATCAGTAAAATCATTTTTCTGTTTCCTTACCCTCTCACAGTCCCACTCTCCTGGTAGTTGACCTGGATGAATTTGCCAAAGCGACTCGAGTTGTTATTGTGGGCTGTCTTTGCATTGCCAAACGCCTGAAGAGGAAAGAAAGTGGGACATGGTAAGATAAAAATTGCACAGTATTTATATAAAAATAGGGGGATTCTTGAGACAAGTAAATGGGGAAGCCTTGCATTAAAGTCCTACTGAAACCCACTACTACCGACCACGCAGTCTGATAGTTTATACATCAATGATGAAATATTAACATTGCAACACATGCCAATACGGCCTTTTTAGTTTACTAAATTGCAATTTTAAATTTCGCGCGGACTTATCATGCTAAAACGTCGCGATATGATGACGCTTGTGCGTGACGTCACACATTGTAGAGGACATTTTGTTCCAGCACCGTTCACAGCTATAAGTCGTTTCTTTTCATCACATAATTCCACAATATTCTGGACATCTGTGTTGCTGAATCTTTTGCAATTTGTTCAATGAATAATGGAGACATCAAAGAAGAAAGCTGTAGTTGGGAAGCGGTGTATTGCGGCCACCTTTAGCAACACAAACAGAGCCGGTGTTTCGTTGTGTACATTCCCGAAAGATGATGGTGAATCTTTATTATGGAACAGAGCGGTCAAGCGAACACGGTTGGATTGGACCACACACACAAAGTACAGTGTATTATACGGCGATCATTTCGAAAGATCGTGTTTCAAAGAGGGTCCTTTGCGAAGGGCAGAGATGGGCATCGCCACCACCCGTCGACTGGTGCTGAAGAAAGGTGCGGAGCCGAACTTCAAGTTGTACAGGTATGACCATTTAATCTCACTAAAACACTAGTAACACAATAAGCAGATAAGGGATTTTCCAGAATTATCCTAGTAAATGTGTCTAATAACATCTGAATCGCTCCCACTGTATAGTCCTTTTTTTTTCTTTTTTTCTTCTAGTCCTTCACTCTCACTTTCCTCATCAACGAATCTTTCATCCTTGTTCAAATTAATGGGGAAATCGTCGCTTTTTCGGTCAGAATCGCCCTCTCTGCTGGTGGCCATGAATGTAAAACAATGTTCAGATGTGAGGAGCGCCACAAACCAGTGACGTCACGCACACATTGTCTGCTACTTCCGGTACAGGCAAGGTTTTCTTATTAGCGACCAAAAGTTGCGAACTTTATCGTCGATGTTCTCTACTAAATAATTTCAGCAAAAATATGGCAATATCGCGAAATGATCAAGTATGACACATAAAATGGACCTGCTATCCCTGTTTAAATAAGAAAATCTCATTTAAGTAAGCCTTTAAGCATTGTTTCAAAGGTCCCTTGGCACCGCCATCAGATAATATATACCCAGCCCTACTTCTGTGACTGGAGGTGTGAAGAACTTATTTGCGGAGTTGGGAAAGGTGCCAAACATTGTCCTGAAATGCTGTCAGTCAGAAAGGCGCAGAGCAGGCTTTTCCGCTCGCAAAGTTTCAAATGGCGTCATTCGGAGACAGATTAATAACATGGTTTTAAGGTCTGTTTGAATCAGAGAAAAACAAATTGGCAGTGTGAGCCTAGCCTTGCCCCAATGTTTAGAAAAAAAAAAAAAGGTCCCACAAGTGATTAACGGGGTCTGTGTAGCCATGTGGAACATGTGTCGTGGTTGAGCCTTCGAAAGACGTCCAGTATTTCCCTTCGCCGCTCTATTTATGTTGTATGGCTGCCTGCAGGGGAAGTAGTTTTTCACCTCATATAAACCCTGCAGTTATTTGTAGCTTTTCCACAAGTAAACAAATTCCTTTGTGAATCACTTAGAGCCGCTGTTAGTATGTCTGTGGAATTGAAAAAAAACACCTCTCCATGACCACACCCTTTTATCAACGCCAGCGCAGCCGTCCTGACTGACATGAAAACAATGATGAACAGATAACTTGTTGTCATTGAACAGCATCAAATTTCCCACTGCCAGACTCTCAGGACCAAGCGGCAGATGTATCGTTATGATTGTCGTTTAACGTTTCTGCAGGGCTACTGCATGAGTGGTGGCTGCAAATCACACAAAAATCAAACAGCACAGAATGTTCTGTTAAAAAGTTCAATCGTCTGTATTGTCTGCAGAGAGAGACAATAACTAATTGAGTCGGTAGTAGCAGAGAGCAAGAGAACGTTTTTGTTGATTTCCGTTCATCGTAAATAGCCCAAACTTTTTTGCTACACTTCGAACCATTCAGCTTGTAAAACAGAGTGGCTCATTTTTTAATATTTCTTTGATGGCGGCCAGGATAAAAATTATTTGATAAAAATAAAAATAAAAAACAGGCAAAAACACAGTGGGTGTTTTATTTTTAATGCTATGGCGCCATCTTTTGGACGAGTTTGCTCACTGCAGATGCTGCAGTGTCCTTTCGTTTACAGGAAATACTTTTTTTTTTTTTTTTTTCACAACCGGAGTGCCGTTCAGTCTTCTAGCGATCCATAGCGTTTCTACTGGTATAGATTCTACATTCATCACTCCAAGGAAGGTCTGTAAGTTTTACAGTAAAACAAATTGCTTACAGGGGGGCAAAAAAGTATTTAGTCAGCCACCGATTGTGCAAGTTCTCCCATTTAAAATGATGACAGAGGTCTGTAATTTTCATCATAGGTACACTTCAACTGTGAGAGACAGAATGTGAAAAAACAATCCAGGAATTCACAAATTGTAGGAATTTTTAAGAATTTATTTGTAAATTATGGTGGAAAATAAGTATTGGGTCAACCATTCAAAGCTCTCACTGATGTTAGGAGGTTTTGGCTCAAAATCTCACGATACATTCTTTCCTTAACATGGATCAATCGTTCTGTCCCCTTAGCAGAAAAACAGCCCCAAAGCATGATGTTTCCATTCCCATGCTTCACAGTAGGTATGGTGTTCTTGGGATGCAACTCAGTATTCTTCTTCCTCCAAACACGAAGAGTTGAGTTCATACCAAAACGTTCTATTTTGGTTTCATCTGACCACATGACATTCTCCCAATACTCTGCTGTATCATCCATGTATCCATTTTGGCTTGAACAAACCATTAATAATGGGTAATCAAGTTGTAATTTATCATTACAACGACATAATAATTCCATAACATTGGGAGGAGCTGATATTCTGTTCACTCGCCTACAATTATAGTCAATGTCTTCCTGATTCCGGAAGGCTGAACAAATAAAAACAAAGTGCTAGCAGGGTGTATAATATAGCCAAAAATCATGGATGCATTGGAATTCAGGGTAATTCTTATGTTGCGTTTATAATGTGTTACAGAGCCAATGTTCTCCAGAAATGTATTTGGTGTGGGTTCACAGAGTGTGGCGCATATTAGTAAAAGTGTTAAAGTTGTTTTATATGACAACCATCAGTGTGATCTGTATGGCTGTGGAACAAGACCCCTGGTTTTACACATAGTAAAAGCAAATTCCATTTTGGAAATGACGACAGGGGAAGCGTCACTCGTGACGTTCAGTTCAGTTCAGTCACGACTTTGACCCGGCGGTAAAAGTAAGCATGCGCTAATAAATTTGGGGAGCGAGTTTGACCCGGCAGTAATTCAAGGCAGGCGCATATTACATGCCCGGCGGCTACTCAAGGAAATACGGTACGTGCAAAAAATAAGTTTCTCAGTTCGAACATTGAATATCTTGTCTTTGCAGTCTATTCAGTTGAATATAAGTTGAAAATTATTTTCTAATCATTGTATTCTGTTTTTATTTACAATTAACAGTTTCTTAGGTAACAGAAAATTCAAAAATAATGATCTCATTGTCAAAGCACATGGTAAACATTCCACAGTATGGAATGTTTACCATGAAAACACAACCCAGATGAAATTATAATAATAATATACAACATTTCCCATAGATAAGAGTATAAATTGGTTAACATCTGAATTATTCCAGACGCCAGTGATTATATCCTTTAAAACTTCTGAAGAAATTCTGTAAAAAGAAATATAACAACGAGACAGTCTTTTGAAGATCCAGCTCCCTTTAGAGAGCCATAGATCCCATTGAACCTTTTAAAGCAAATACAACAAAAATGTCACAACAATCTTTCAAAACATACTGTATATACTGTATACCAGGGGTCACCAAACTTTTTGAAACTAAGAGCTATTTCTTGGGTACTGATTAATGCGAAGGGCTACCAGGTTGATACCTACTTGAAAAAAATGCCAGAAATACCCAATTTGCTCAATTTACATTTAATATATAAACCTATATATATGTTTGGAAAAAAATGGGTATTTATGTCCGTCATTCCGTCGTACATTTTTTGTCCTTTTACGGAAGGTTTTTTGTAGAGAATAAATGATGAAAAAAACACTTAATTGAACGGTTTAAAAGAAGAGAAAAAAGGAAAAAAACTAAATTCATTTTGAAACATAGTTTATTTTCAATTTCGATTCTTTAAAATTCAAAATTCAACCCAAAAAAAGAAGAGAAAAACTAGCTAGTTCGAATCTTTTTGAAAAAATAATAATAAAAAAAATTTATGGAAAATCATTCTTAATTTTTCCTGATTAAGATTAATTTTAGAATTTTGATGACATGTTTTGAATAGGTTAAAATCCAATCTGCATTTTGTTAGAATATAGAACAAATTGGACCAAGCTATATTTCTAACAAAGACAAATAATTATTTCTTCTAGAATTTCCAGAACAAAAATTGTAAAAGAAAATCAAAAGACTTTGAAATAGGATTTAAATTTGATTGTAAAGATTTTGTAGATTTGCCAGAATTTTTGGGGGGAATTTTAATCATAATAAGTTTGAAGAAAGATTTCACAAATATTCTTTGTCGAAAAAACAGAAGCTAAAATGAATAATTAATTTCAAAAGTATTTATTATTCTTTACAATAAAAAAAATACATTTACTTGAACATTGATTTAAATTGTCAGGAAAGAAGAGGAAGGAATTTAAAAGGTAAAAAGGTTTAAGTGTTTAAAAATCCTGAAATAATTTTTAAGGTTGAATTTTTTCTCAAAAATTGTCTTTCTGAAAGTTATAAGAAGCAAAGTAAAAAAATAAAGGAATTTATTTAAACAAGTGAAGACCAAGTCTTTAAAATATTTTCTTGGATTTTCAGATTCTATTTGAATTTTGTCTCTCTTAGAATTAAAAATGTTGAGCAAAGCGAGACCAGCTTGCTAGTAAATAAATAAAATCTAAAAAATAGAGGCAGCTCACTGGTAAGTGCTGCTATTTGAGCTATTTTTAGAACAGGCCAGCGGGCTACTCACCTGGTCCTTACGGGCTACCCGGTGTCCGTGGGCACCACGTTGGTGACCCCTGCTTTATACAAACACCCCTATTTTGTCAGAAAACTAAATCTAGTGTTTGTAGCACATGGCGCCTGTAATAGCAGCTATTGGCTGACCTGGGGGAACTAAGGTATTAGTTACATGTATAACAGTGTGCAACACTGTTTCCCTTCCGAATGTCAAGGAGACTCAACTGAAACTGTTTATACAGACACCAATGCACTATGCCACACTCTCCAATAGGTCAAAAATATATTTTCCTGGCTTTGGGGCACGGAGTGAGTCAAAGGTAGACCAATGACAGACTTGAGAATAAGCCAAAGTACTGTGGGTGTAATGTGACCTGTCAACAAGTTCGGTCAAAGTCATTTAGCAACGCCAACACAGAGAAGAGGCTTGATTTGAGGAGATATGTTGCATATTGTGTGTCTACAATCTTTTTTGTAGCAATCACTCTCTCGAAGTTCCCAGACTTGTCAAACGTTTGTTATATTTACATCTTTTTCTGGCTAGCATGCTACAATAGGGAGATACAACTAGGATTTTTGTGGACATGTGGCTACAGAGGCCATGTGAAGTGAAGTGAATTATATTTATATAGCGCTTTTCTCTAGTGACTCAAAGCACTTTACATAGTGAAACCCGTTATCTAAGTTACTTATAAAAACCAGTGTGAGTGGCAATGGAAGGGTCGGTGTGGCGCGGTTGGGAGAGTGGCCGTGCGCAACCCGAGGGTCCCTGGTTCAATCCCCACCTAGTACCAACCTCGTCATGTCCGTTGTGTTCTGAGCAAGACACTTCACCCTTGCTCCTGATGGGTGCTGGTTAGCGCCTTGCATGGCAGCTCCCTCCATCAGTGTGTGAATATGCGTGTGAATGGGTAAATCTGGAAGTAGTGTCAAAGCACTTTGAGTACCTTGAAGGTAAAAAAGCGCTATGCAAGTACAACCCATTTACCATTTATAACCTACAGTCGTGGTCAAAAGTTTACATACACTTGTAAAGAACATGGCTGTTCTTCTGAAATGTTTTTGTTTCATCTGACCATAGAAATGTCCTCCAGAAGGTCTTATCTTTGTCCATGTGATTTGTTTTTATGCCGATGAATGCCGGATCTATTTTCCCATGGCACAAAATAACACAGTCAACGTCTCATTGACAGCCTGCACGACATCAAAGCCTGACTTTCAGCTAACTTCCTGAGTCTAAATGAAGACAAAATAGAAGTTATGTTCTTCGGTCCAAGTCGCTCTCCCTCCCCCAACGTTGACCTCGGCACTCTGACCCCGTATCTCAGCGACTGTGTCACAAACCTGTGGGTAAAGTTCGACTCAGATTTTAAATTCGAAAAACAAATCAGCAGCGTCGTTCAAAAAAGCTTTTATCAATTACGCCAAATAGCGAAAGTGAAACAGCTCCTGTCAGGACATGATCTCAAGAAATTAATTCACGCCTTTATCTCGAATCGTTTACACTACTGCAATGCCCTGTTTATAGGCATTAGCCAACCCTCCCTCGCCCGCCTGCAGCTCGTGCAGAACTCTGCTGCTCGTCTGCTAACACAGACCCGCAGACGTGAGCACATCACCCCTATATTCGCGTACATTTACTGGCTCAATGTGCGTTATCGAATCAATTTTAAACTCCTTCTATTTGCTTTTAAATGTCTGAACAATCTCGCGCCAACATATCTCTCCGACATCCTTCAGCCTTACTGCCGCACTCGATCCCTAAGATTGGCCGATCAGCTGCTACTGACGATCCCTGACACAAGGCGGAAGCTTAGAGCAAGCACTGGAACGACCTACCTCTGAGTGTTAGACAAGCCTCCTCTCTTCCTGTTTTTAAATCTCTCTTAAAAACATACTTTTATTCCTTGGCTTTTAACACTGAGTGATATCCATCCTGCATTTGGCGCCCCATTATTACACCTGCTGTGAACCTGTTTTTATGTTTTATTTATCTATTTTTTATCATGTTCTATTTGTGTTGTGTTGTTTGCTCGGCCCTCCTATTATCTTTAAACCTGCCCATTGTACAGCACTTTGACTCCCCCTGTGGTAACTTTTAAATGTGCTTTAGAAATAAAGTTGATTTGATTTGATTTGATGTCAGATGAAAAAAAATTGAGCTGTTTGTCCACAATACCCAGCAATAGGTTTGGAGAAGAAAAGGTGAGGCTTTTCACGGACTGTCAAGCATGGTGGTGGTAGTATTATGCTCTGGGCCTGTTTTGCTGCCAATGGAACTGGTGCTTTACAGAGAGTAAATGGGACAATGAAAAAGGAGGATTAGCTCCAAATTCTTTAGGACAACCTAAAATCATCAGCCAAGAGATTGGGTCTTTGGCACAGTTGTGTTTTCCAACAGGATAATGACCCCAAACACACGTCAAAAGTGGTAAGGGATCGGGCTAGAATTAAGGTTTTATGATGGCGTTCCCAAAGTCCTGACTTAAACGTGTGGACAATGCTGAAGAAACAAGTCCATGTCAGAAAACAAACTAATTTAGCTAAACTGCACCAATTTTGTCAAGAGGAGTGGTCAAAATTTCAACCAGAAGGTACCAAAAGTGACTTATTACAGTGAAACTTGCCAAGGGACATGGAACCAAATATTAACATTGCTGATTGATTGATTGATTGATTGATTGATACTTTTATTAGTAGATTGCACAGTACAGTACATATTCCGTACAATTGACCACTAAATGGTAACACCCGAATAAGTTTTTCAACTTGATCAGTACTCTGGAATGCCCTCCCGGTAAAAGTTCGAGATGCCACCTCAGTAGAAGCATTTAAGTCTCACCTTAAAACTCATTTGTATACTCTAGCCTTTAAATAGACTCCCTTTTTAGACCAGTTGATCTGCCGTTTCTTTTCTTTTTCTTCTATGTCCCACTCTCCCTTGTGGAAGGGGTCCGGTCCGATCCGGTGGCCATGTACTGCTTGCCTGTGTATCGGCTGGGGACATCTCTGCGCTGCTGATCCGCCTGCGCTTGGGATGGTTTCCTGCTGGCTCCGCTGTGAACGGGTCTCTCGCTGCTGTGTTGGATCCGCTTTGGACTGGACTCTCGCGACTGTGTTGGATCCATTATAGATTGAACTTTCACAGTATCATGTTAGACCCGCTCGACATCCATTGCTGTCCTCCTCTCCAAGGTTCTCATAGTCATCATTGTCACCGACGTCCCACTGGGTCATTATTGTCACCGATGTCCCACTGGGTGGGAGTTTTCCTTGCCCTTATGTGGGCCTACCGAGGATGTCGTAGTGGTTTGTGCAGCCCTTTGAGACACTAGTGATTTAGGGCTATATAAGTAAACATTGATTGATTGATTGATTGATTAAGTCGGGGTCCACGTTAATCAATTCATGGTAACATACATGCTGTATGTATACTTTTGACCCAGCAGATTTGGTCACATTTTCAGTAGATCCATAATAAACTCATAAAAGTCCCAAACTTCATGAATGTTTTTAGTGACCAACAAATATATGCTTTAATCACTCTATCACAAAAAATAACAGTTGTAGAAATTATTGGTGACTCAACACAGATATGATATTATGTTCTTCACAAGAGTATGTAATCTTTTGACCACAACTGTACATTCACTGACAGCTAACGCTTGCAAAAGCGCGCACGTACAGTACGTAAGTAGTTTTGCCATTACGTACAAGAAGCCGTGAGATGGCGTGACATACTGTGTGAAATACCTTGGAAAGTTAGCGCCCTCTAGGCATCTGCGTAAATGTCGCAAACAGCCCCTTTAATGAACAAACATTTTGTTGAATTTTATTTTACGCAAATAACACACACTCTATAGCAGTAGTAGGGAACCTATGGCTCTAGAGCCAGATGTGGCTGTTTTGATGACTGCATCTGGCTCTCAGATAAATCTTAACTAACGTTGCTTAGCACGATAAGTAATGAATAATTCCGCTGGTGTCAAAAAGAACGTTCAAAATATAAAACATTCTCATGCATTTTTATCCATCCGTCCGGTTTCTACGTTTCTACCGCACCTGTTCAAGAAGTCGCATTAATGGTAAGAAGTATTTTATTTATTTTTGGTTAGACTCAGAATAACAATCTTATTAAAAAGAATAAGAGACTTATTATACTCTAAAAATGCAAGCATATAGTTGTATTCAGTGTTAAAAAAACAAAAATTATATGGCTCTCACGGAAATACTTTAAAAAGTATTTGGCTTGAATGGCTCTCTCAGCCAAAAAAGGTTCCCGACCCCTGCTCTATAGCAGTAAAAATATTGTGTGTTCCAACAGGATAATGACCCCAAACACACGTCGAAAGTGGTAGGGGATCGGGCTAGAATTAAGGTTTTAGAACGGCTTTCCCAAAGTCCTGACTTAAAGATGTGACTTTAAGGTTTTACTACTTACGTATAAAATACTACACGGTCTAGCTCCATCCTATCTTGCCGATTGTATTGTACCATATGTCCCGGCAAGAAATCTGCGTTCAAAGGACTCCGGCTTATTAGTGATTCCCAAAGCCCAAAAAAAGTCTGCGGGCTATAGAGCGTTTTCCGTTCGGGCTCCAGTACTCTGGAATGCCCTCCCGGTAACAGTTCGAGATGCCACCTCAGTAGAAGCATTTAAGTCTCACCTTAAAACTAATTTGTATGCTCTAGCCTTTAAATAGACTCCCTTTTTAGACCAGTTGATCTGCCGTTTCTTTTCTTTTTCTTCTATGTCCCACTCTCCCTTGTGGAGGGGGTCCGGTCCGATCCGGTGGCCATGTACTGCTCGCCTGTGTATCGGCTGGGGACATCTCTGCGCTGCTGATCCGCCTCCGCTTGGGATGGTTTCCTGCTGGCTCCGCTGTGAACGGGACTCTCGCTGCTGTGTTGGATCCGCTTTGGACTGGACTCTCGCGACTGTGTTGGATCCATTATAGATTGAACTTTCACAGTATCATGTTAGACCCGCTCGACATCCATTGCTTTCCTCCTCTCCAAGGTTCTCATAGTCATTATTGTCACCGATGTCCCACTGGGTGTGAGTTTTCCTTGCCCTTATGTGGGCCTACCGAGAATGTCGTAGTGGTTTGTGCAGCCCTTTGAGACACTAATGATTTAGGGCTATATAGGTAAACATTGATTGATTGATTGATTAAGTCGGGCTCCACGTTAATCAATTCATGGTAACATACATGCTGTATGTATACTTTTGACCCAGCAGATTTGGTCACATTTTCAGTATACCCATAATAAACTCATAAAAGAACCAAACTTCATGAATGTTTTTAGTGACCAACAAATATATGCTTTAATCACTCTATCACAAAAAATAAGAGTTGTAGAAATTATTGGTGACTCAACACAGATATGACATTATGTTCTTCACAAGAGTATGTAATCTTTTGACCACAACTGTACATTCACTGACAGCTAACGCTTGCAAAAGCGCGCACGTACAGTACGTAAGTAGTTTTGCCATTACGTACAAGAAGCCGTGAGATGGCGTGACATACTGTGTGAAATACCTTGGAAAGTTAGCGCCCTCTAGGCATCTGCGTAAATGTCGCAAACAGCCCCTTTAATGAACAAACATTTTGTTGAATTTTATTTTACGCAAATAACACACACTCTATAGCAGTAGTAGGGAACCTATGGCTCTAGAGCCAGATGTGGCTGTTTTGATGACTGCATCTGGCTCTCTGATAAATCTTAACTAACGTTGCTTAGCACGATAAGTAATGAATAATTCCGCTGGTGTCAAAAAGAATGTTCAAAATATAAAACATTCTCATGCATTTTTATCCAACCGTCCGGTTTCTACGTTTCTACCGCACCTGTTCAAGAAGTCGCATTAATGGTAAGAAGTATTTTATTTATTTTTGGTTAGACTCAGAATAACAATCTTATTAAAAAGAATAAGAGACTTATTATACTCTAAAAATGCAAGCATATAGTTGTATTCAGTGTTAAAAAAACAAACATTATATGGCTCTCACGGAAATACTTTAAAAAATATTTGGCTTGAATGGCTCTCTCAGCCCAAAAAGGTTCCCGACCCCTGCTCTATAGTAGTAAAAATATTGTGTGTTCCAACAGGATAATGACCCCAAACACACGTCAAAAGTGGTAGGGGATCGGGCTAGAATTAAGGTTTTAGAACGGCGTTCCCAAAGTCCTGACTTAAAGATGTGACTTTAAGGTTTTACTACTTACGTATAAAATACTACACGGTCTAGCTCCATCCTATCTTGCCGATTGTATTGTACCATATGTCCCGGCAAGAAATCTGCGTTCATAGGACTCCGGCTTATTAGTGATTCCCAAAGCCCAAAAAAAGTCTGCGGGCTATAGAGCGTTTTCCGTTCGGGCTCCAGTACTCTGGAATGCCCTCCCGGTAACAGTTCGAGATGCCACCTCAGTAGAAGCATTTAAGTCTCACCTTAAAGCTCATTTGTATACTCTAGCCTTTAAATAGACTCCCTTTTTAGACCAGTTGATCTGCCGTTTCTTTTCTTTTTCTTCTATGTCCCACTCTCCCCTGTGGAGGGGGTCCGGTCCGATCCGGTGGCCATGTACTGCTTGCCTGTGTATCGGCTGGGGACATCTCTGCGCTGCTGATCCGCCTCCGCTTGGGATGGTTTCCTGCTGGCTCCGCTGTGAACGGGACTCTCGCTGCTGTGTTGGATCCGCTTTGGACTGGACTCTCGCGACTGTGTTGGATCCATGATGGATTGAACTTTCACAGTATCATGTTGGACCCGCTCGACATCCATTGCTTTCCTCCTCTCCAAGGTTCTCATAGTCATCATTGTCACCGACGTCCCACCGGGTGTGAGTTTTCCTTGCCCTTATGTGGGCCTACCGAGGATGTCGTAGTGGTTTGTGCAGCCCTTTGAGACACTAGTGATTTAGGGCTATATAAGTAAACATTGATTGATTAAAGGTGTGGACAATGCTGAAGAAAAAAGTCCATGTCAGAAAACAAACAAATTTAGCTGAACTGCACCGATTTTCTCAAGAGTGTTTAAAAATTCAACTAGAAGCTTGTGGATGGCTACCAAAAGTGCCTTATTGCAGTGAAACCTGCCAAGGGACATCTAACCAAATATTAACATTGCTGTATGTATAGTTTTGACCCAGCATATTTGGACACACTTTCAGTGGACCCATAATAAATTCATAAAAGAATTTATTTAAGTGCTCCTATCACTCTATCACAAAAAAATAAGAGTTGTAGAAATGATTGGAAACTCAAGACAGCCATGACATTATGTTCTTTACAAGT
Organism: Nerophis ophidion; assembly: GCF_033978795.1. Taxonomy (NCBI): domain Eukaryota; kingdom Metazoa; phylum Chordata; class Actinopteri; order Syngnathiformes; family Syngnathidae; genus Nerophis; species Nerophis ophidion. The sequence goes on from NC_084635.1 coordinate 13,748,822, forward strand.
GTATGTAAACTTTTAACCACGACTGTACGTATTAACGGTCATTTTGTCAGTAAAAAAAGCCTTGTATAGTGTATTGAAGTGATGGCAGTGTGGTTATTAAGGACTTTGTCCGGCTTTGTGTGCCATGAGTCATAAAGCGTAAACGCATCATTCCTCATGAGGATGACTTCATTTGTTGCTTGAAGAAGCAAAGGCCTTTGACCTTTTACAAGCCGTTTAGTCCGAGTCAAATTCAGTTAAATGGATGTACTGCAAAGAGACTGAAAAGCAGACCGTTGTCCAGGGTCAAGACTCAATTAGTTAATAGTGTTTCAAATGGCTATAAAACAAGTCCCCCTTTTAAAAGTATTATCCTTCCTTCGCAGTCATCGAGTCATACAAATTAGTTTCAATGTCGGACATTGTTAAGATGCCATGTGACTACATGGTCCTAAATGGAACAGAGAAATGCTTTGTGTACATTTCTAATAGCTCTATTAAAGGCCTACTGAAATGAGATGTTCTTATTTAAACGGGGATAGCAGGTCCATTCTATGTGTCATACTTGATCATTTTGTGATATTGCCATATTTTTGCTGAAAGGATTTAGTAAAGAACATCGACGATAAAGTTCGCAACTTTTGGTGCTGATAAAAAAGCCTTGCCTGTAACTTAAGTCGCAGACGATGAAGTCACAAGGGTGAGGGCTCCTCACGTCCTCACATTGTTTTTAATGGGAGCCTCCAGCAGCAAGAGCTATTCGGACCGAGAAAATGACAATTTCCCCATTAATTTGAGCTAGGATGAAAGATTCGTGGATGATGATATAATAAAAATAATAATAAAGTTATAAAAAAAAAAGGCGATTGCATTGGGACGGATTCAGATGTTTTTAGACACATTTACTAGGATAATTATGGGAAATCCCTTATCTTTCTATTGTGTTGCTAGTGTTTTAGTGAGATTAAATAGTACCTGATAGTCGGAGGGGTTTGTCCACAGGTGTCTTAACTCCAGTGTCTGAGGGAAGTCTACGGCAGCTGTATGGACGGCGCAAGCTCCGCTGATCTCCGGTAAGAGGCGACTTTTTACCACAATTTTCTCACCGAAACCTGCCGGTTGACAAGTGGTCGGGAACCATGTTCGCTTGACCGCTCTGATCCATAGTAAAACATAACCTCCGGGAATTTTAAACAAGGAAACACCGTGTTTGTGTGGCTAAAGCTTCCCACCTCCCTCTTTCTACTTTGAGGAACGACGCAAGCTCCGCTCATGTCTGCAGTAAGAGCCGACTTATTACCACAATTTTCTCACCGAAACCTGTCGGTTGACATGTGGTAGAGAACCAAGTTCGTTTGACCGCTCTGTTCCATAGTAAAGCTTCACCGTCATCTTTCGGGAATGTAAACAAGGAAACACCGGCTGTGTTTGTGTTGCTAAAGGCAGCTGCAATACACCGCTTCCCACCTACATCTTTCTTCTTTGAAGTCTCCATTGTTAATTGAACAAATTGCAAAAGATTCAGCAACACAGATGTCCAGAATACTGTGTAATTGCGCCATGAAAAAAAACGACTTTTAGCCGCAAATGGTGCTGCGCTAATATGTCCCCTGCAACCCGGGACATCACACGCAGGCGTCATCATTCCGTGACGTGTTCAACAAGAAACTCCGCGGGACATTTAAAATTGTAATTTAGTCAACTAAAAAGGCCGTATTGGCATGTGTTGCAATGTTAATATTTCATCATTGATATATAAACTATCAGACTGCGTGGTCGGTAGTAGTGGGTTTCAGTAAGCCTTTAATAGAAGTCAAATGAGCCTTGAAAGAAAAATGCTTTTGTTTAATTGACTCACAATTTAAGACTATGCATGCCATGACAGAGTCTCTGGTGTGACCACTCTAAGTCACTGCTTATGTATACTGAGAGAATCGTATCATCCCCTCTGCGCAAAACTGACCCACCCATCCATCATAAGACCCTGACCTGGCCCTGAGGGTGTCAGCATGATGGTCACAAGGTCCAACATGGTTTAGGTCAGGGGCGCTCACACTTTTTCTGCAGGCGAGCTACTTTTCAATTGACCAAGTCGAGGAGATCTACCTCATTCCTATTTATAATTTATATTTATTTATTTATGAAAGAGACATTTTTGTTAACAAGTTAATGGTGTTTAATGATAATACAAGCATGTTTAACACACATAGATTCCTTTCTTTCATGAAGACAAAAATATAAGTTGGTGTATTTGATTCTGATGACTTGCATTGATTGGAATTAGACAGTAATGATGATAACGTCCGCATTTTCAAATGGAGGAAAAAAAAAAGTCCTCCTTTCTGTCCAATACCACATGAAAGTGGTTGGATTTGGCATCTCATTTGTCCAACTTGCATACTCGTTTTTAAACACTTTGTTATGAGAGTAGCATATGTGTGTGGCCCTTTAATGTCTGGCAGCAGGTGAGTGACGTCAGTGAGTGTGCGGGTGGGCAAGCAAGTGAGAAAGCGGTCGCTGAGGGCGGGGGAGAAATACATTGGCATCAAACTCCGTAGCTTGCTAGCTTGTGCACGCTAGCTTTCTGAGACTCTTATTTTGTTAGCACAGGCAGGATGAAACAGGTCTTTTATGGTGAAGACAGGAACTGTGCAGTCGGTCTTTAGAGTTTTGACAGTAGGTACGGAGTCTCTAGAAATAAAATGTGTTCCTCCGCGTCCGCCCTGTTAGTGATTTTTTTCTTAAATATGAGCTCGCAGCAGCCAGCGTCATCTCACAAGATCCTCGGGTGCCGAGAATGTCAAACAACTGACGAAAGCGAAGTCTTGTTATGATTGATGATTGCTCATTTTTATGTATATTTTTTAATGCCTGGCTTGAGATCGACTGACACACCCTCCGAGATCGACCAGTCGGTCGCGATCAACGTAATGCCCACCCCTGGTTTAGGTTCATGGGTGAGTATGTGGGGGTAGACAGCTTTCTCTGGCGATGGAAAAATACCTGAGGCTATGTGTCACTTAAGTAAGATTGGGGGAAGAATTCCGCATTTAATTATATGTAATTAACTTTAATAATACATAATGCAGTAATACGTGGGTTACCACAATGTATGGCAGAAATATGAAGACCTAAGCCATACCCCAACACTTTTTTGGAAATACTGTATCCCTAAGGAGCAGATTACCTCTGAGTGACAGGGGAATGTGATTTATTCTTTAAAAAGGTGCCAGTGTTTGAGCCGGGGTTGTTAGTCACATACAACAATCAGGCTTTTCAGCAGTACCACAATAGAAACACTATCTTACGTAATTTCTAGAAGTGTCACCACAACACACCCCTGGGGAGATGTGATGGTCCAGTGAAATAAATCACAGTGACGCCACATGACTTCCACTGTAAGTAGGAGAGTGACAGCATGCGATTACCAATGCATTCTCACTGTGTATCTATCGTTTTAGTTTTTTTTATCGCTATAAACTATTTGTCCTTTGTGAGGGGAAACACTGTTTTACTTGTCATCAAGGAGGCATGTCACATTGCTGGCTGATAAAAAGCCATACCGAAGTCACAGAAGAAGAAAAAACAAACAACGTTTCAATGGCGGACTCGGGCGGTGAGATTTAAAGGAGAACGTTATCACCAGACTTATGTAAGCGTCAATATATACCTTGATGTTGCAGAAAAAAGACCATATGTTTTTTTTAAGCGATTTCCGAACTCTGAAAGGGTGAATTTTGCCATGTAAACGCCTTTTCAATTGTTCGCTGTCGGAGCGATGACGTCAAAACGTGAAGCAATCCGCCATTTTCTCAAACACATTACACGCAGCAAGTCAATCAGCTCTGTTATTTTCGTTTTTTTCGACTGTTTTCCATACCTTGGAGACATTATGCCTCGTCGGTGTGTTGTCGGAGGGTGTAACAACACTAACAGGGACGGATTCAAGTTGCACCAGTGGCCAAAAGATGCGAAAGTGGCAAGCAATTGGATGCACATTTTTCCGGCGACAGCTGTGCTACGACAGAGATGGAAGAATTTTGTGGATATCCTGCGACACTCAAAGTAGATGCATTTCCAACGATAAAGTCAAAGAAATCACAAAGGTGAATTTTGTTGATGTTATTGACTTATGTGCTCATCAGACATATTTTGTCACGGCATGACTGCAAGCTAATCGATGCTAACATGCTATTTAGGCTAGCTGTATGTACACATTGCATCATTATGCCTCATTTGTAGCTATATTTGCATCCAGACTTTCCCTCCACCCACATTTAATGCCAAACAAACACTTACCAATCGACGGATTTAAATTGCACCAGTGGTCAAAAGGTGCAATCGTTGGTTAGAAGGCTATCGCCGAATTCGTTCTCGTTGCCGCTGTCTGTCGTGATATGGCTCCATAGCTTCATTCTTCTTCAATTTTGTTTTCACTATCTGCCTCCACACCCCAACCATCCATTTCAATACATGCATAATCTGTTCAATCGCTTACGGCGCTGAAATGCGAGTCTGAATCAGAGCTACAATGCTATACCTTTCTGTGCTATCCGCCATATTTGTTTTTGTTGGCTTCACGAAATGAAGTCACAGGACAATAGACGGGTGGCTATAACAACGGTTAAAATCAGGCACTTTGAAGTCTTTTTTTGGGATAGTGCGTGATGGGTAAAATTTTGAGAAAAACTTCGAAAAATAAAATAAGCCACTGGGGACTGATTTTTATTGGTTTTAACCATTCTGAAATTGTGATAATGTTCCCCTTTAACAAAGATGCCCCAGCACTGTTTGAATCAACAGTGAGGAATCACAGGGTGTGGATCATGGGACAAAGTTGGCAAAGGACTTAGCAGTATGTAAGTGGCTCATGTCACAAAAATGCCTCGCCTGAGCCTACGGAGAAAACTGCCTAATTAGAGAAATGTATATTTTTCCTTTTCAAATGCTTGATATTTACTTTTTTTGTACGTTTCTGACAATATATTTGATCTACGGTAGAGAGATGACGTCTCATTTTCTGAAATATTTTGAAATACTGTCACTTACTGTCAAACGCATAAATAAATAGTCCTGTTTACATACATGCATTAGCTACGGAATCTAGCATTTCGGAGGCTCTTAACTTCCTTATTTTTAAATCTATTTATTTCAGGCAATGACATAAAAAAAGTACAAGGTAGAAAAATGTGTTATTGTGAATATTTGTTTGTTTGAACTGGACTGAAATCGTTGCCAACACAACTCAACCTTTTTGTCTTCTATACTCAGTTTGCCGCTTAAAAATATCATTTGAAATGTCAAGAGGAGTTCACAATAATATAAATTAAAGGCCTACTGAAACCCACTACTACTGACCAGGCAGTCTGATAGTTTATATATCAATGATGAAATCAGAACATTGCAACACATGCCAATACGGCCGGTTTAGTTTATTAAATTACAATTTAAAATTTACCGCGGAGTTTCTTGTTGAAAACGTCGGTATAATGACGCGTACGCGTGACGTCTCGGGTTGTCGCGGACATTTTTTTCCAGCCCGATCCAAGCTATAAGTCGTCTGCTTTAATCGCATAATTACACAGTATTCTGGACATATGTGTTGCTGAATCTTTTGCAATCTGTTAATTAATAATGGAGAAGTCAAAGTAGAAAGCTGTAGGTGGGAAGCGGTGTATTGCAGCTGCCTTTAGCCACACAAACACGGCCGGTCTTTCCTTGTTTAAAATTCCTGAAGGTGAAGTTTTACTACGGAACAGAGCGGTCAAGCGAACATGGTTCCCGACCACATGTCAACCGGCCGGTTTCGGTGAGAAAATGGTGGTAATAAGTCGGCTCATACCGTAGTTATGAGCGGAGCTTCCGTCCTCCAGCAGCTGCTGCGGACTATTACCTCCTCCCACCGGAGACACTGGCGGTCACCACACCCGTGGCTACACCCCTCCGACTTTCAGGTACCATATAATCTCACTAAAACACTGGTAACACAAGAAGCAGATAAGGGATTTTCCAGAATTATCCTAGTAAATGTGTCTAATAACTCTGTCCTCGCCTTTTTTTTTTTTCTAGTCCTTCACTCTCACTATTCTCATCCACGAATCTTTCATCCTCGCTCAAATTAATGGGGAAATTTCTGCTTTCTCGGTCCGAATCACTCTGGTTGCTGGTGGCAATGATTGTGAACAATGTTCAGATGTGAGGAGCTCTACAACCCGTGACGTCACGCGCACATCGTCTGCTACTTCCGGTAAAGGCAAGGCTTTTTTATTAGCAACCAAAAGTTGCGAACTTTATCGTCGATGTTCTCTACTAAATCCTTTCAGCAAAAATATGGCAATATCGCAAAATGATGAAGTATGACACATAGAATGGACCTGCTATTCCTGTTTAAATAAGAAAATCTCAGTTCAGTAGGCCTTTAATATAATGCAAAAGGTAATGTACAGTATGTAAGCATGATGATCCAGTTTTGCCTGAAACAAAATGGAAAGAAGATCATTTATTTAATCCCAACCCCAGTTCTCAATTCAGTGATTATACCATTGAGTTTCAATGTTACTTTACGGATTATAATACATATGTTGTATCATGGTGCCATTACCACAGGTAACAATAATTATCACACTGTAACAATAATTTGTATCAGCAACACCAACAATGGTAATGGAAAAAATACCAACAATGGTAATAGACAACCTAGCAATAATGGTAAAGAAACATTGAGCACATGTTAACATTTTGAGACAGAGTACAACAGCAAGTCAAATTAAAGACCCTCATCTCTATATTTGAACCAGACCCGATGTTTGTATCGATGAATAGTTTGGCATTGCTTGTGTTGTAAGTCCAGTTTGTTCCATAGTTTTACTCTGCCCACAGACACACAAAACCATTTACGAGGACTTTGAACGCTCGGCAATGAAAAATATCCAAAGCCTCTCAATTTATGAGCCTGCAGTCGTCTTATAAAAAACGTTGAAGATTAGGCGGCAATAATTTGTTAAATGCTTTATAAAATTTTATTGCTGTATTATATTTAACACGATCATCAAATTTGAGCAACTTTCATTGCATATACAGATTATGAGATATTTTTTAAAGTTCTTAAGTTACGCTCGCAATTTAAAACATAACTTAAAGCAGAAAGACACCTAGTATCACAAAATACATGTAAGTTTAGATATCAATGTATTGTCATTATCATTAGCAATATATCGCATATCATATCGTGTGATCCCCTGATCCCACCTTCAAGTTGAATATTTGTTTACATTTTCAGGCTAGGCATACTGTACATAATGGGTGTCAAACTCTGGCCCGCGGGCCAAATTTGGCCCGCCGTGTAATTTAATTTGGCCCTTGAGGCAATATCAAATTAACATTACAGCTGGCCCGCCGTTATTACACAGCAGCGGTGCCGCTAGGGATTTTGGGCCCCATGAAAAGAATCTTTACAGGGCTCCCAACACATAATTTCATCATCATTAGTGGCCTCTCTGGGCCCCCCTCCATCATAGGCCCCTAGTATCCATCTCCTTTACCCCCCCGTTTTGGCGCCCCTGGCTGTAACACCGCAATTTCTCACACTTGCCAATCCTACCGAAGTCCAGTGCCCCTCCCGAAAATCTCCCGGGGCAAGCAAGCATTCTCCCGATTTTCACCCGGACAACAATATTGAGGGCGTGCCTTAAAAGCACTGCCTTTAGCATTCTCTACATCCTGTCGTCACGTCCGCATTTCCTCCATACAAACAGCGTGCAGGCCCACTCGCATAATATATGCGGCTATTACACACACATAAGTGAATGCAAGGCATACTTGGTCAACAGCCATACAGGTCACACTGAGGGTGGCCGTATAAACAACTTTAACACTGTTACAAGTATGCGCCACACTGTGAACTCACACCAAACAAGAATGACAAACACATTTCAGGAGAACATCTGCACTGTAACCTAACATAAACACAACAGAACAAATACCCAGAACCCCTTCCAGCACTAACTCTTTCGGGACGCTACAATATATTTTGATATTTATCTCAGAAGGCTGCAAATAGAAAAGAGGCATTAAATTTGTATTTAAATTTTATTTGATATGCCATTGATATTTTTTAATTAATATTATTATTATTTGAAACTCGATTTAGCCTGTCACTATAAAGTTACTGTATTTAAGCCTTGCTTGTTCAATGTTCAATGCAAAACTTGTTTGGGTCCCTATTAAAAGGTTAATTTGTTCAATCTTGGCCTGCGGCTTTGTTCAGTTTTAAATTTTGGCCCACTCTGTATTTGAGTTTGACACCCCTGCTGTACATTGTCAATAATCCATGTCACAGAGGTGGTGTGAGTTTACTTTGGCCGGTGGTCTTTGGTTGACTGTGAGGTTAGCTTTATATATTCAAATACAATGATAGTACAATGTAGGGCTGGGCGATATATCGCGAGTTTGTCTCTGTACGATATAGAAAATGACTATATCGTGATATTCGAGTATACTGCTTTCATTACACTACAGGCTCTTCTCACTCTTTCTTGCCTCTCCTTCTGACAGACTTAAAACAAGCGCACCTTCTTACATACGTCACATACCTCACATACGTATACGCCCTGGCGGAGAAGAGAGGTAGCGGCATGGGTAACGTTAGCTGTGGTGCGAGTGGTAATACGAGAGAAAGAAGGCGCGAATCGGTTAACAAATGAAGGAAGAATTAATTCCCAAGAAAAACAGCAGGGGGTCCATCGTCTGGCAGTGGTTTGGCTCCAAGTGGGAATATGTCGAACAGATAACTGTAATTTGTCAAGTGTGGGGCAAAAGCGTTGCTACAAAATGTAGCATTACTGGTAATATGTAGCATCATTTGAAAAGTCACCTGCTAGAGAATGAAGAGTGCTTACTCTGCATGTCAACATCTCAATTTGGTGCCACACCAACAAAATGCTGAGGAAACCATTTCCACATCAACACCGTATGAAAAAAAAAGTCAACAGAAGGAAATAGCGTCCGCAGTAACCTACCACATAGCGAAGGACATACACTATTTGATTTCCTATTATGCAGCTCATTTTTATTTGACAGTTATTAAAATATATGGTGGGACATCATGCACAAAAGTGCACTTGATTTGTTTTAAACTATGGTAGTGGCGTTCTGTACAAAAAGTGCACTTTAATTTAGTGTTGTTGTGATATGTCATCTTAGTGACATCATGCACATAAGTGTACTCATAGCTTGTTTTGAAATGTCTCTGACAATCCTGCACTCTCTGTTTTATAATGACACGAATGTTTGTGCCACTGCTTAATAACTGTTTAATAAATACAGTTTTGGTCAATTGACTTAGTTGTAATTTCCCTCTCTATATGAAAGTTTAAAAGTAGCATATATTAATGCAGTATGAAGAAGGTTTTAATGTAGACACATAGAATCATCATACTGGTGTAATTAGATGCATCAAGTGTTTATTCAAGGTTAAGGAAAAAATATCGAGATATATATTGTGTATCTTGACATGGCCCAAAAAAATCGAGATGTTAAAAAAAGGCCATATCTCCCAGCCCTAGTACAAACCCTAAACCCAAACTAGAATAACACTCAAAAGACCGCAGAATTCCACCAATGCAATCATGTTAACAAACTAACTACTAAGCCAACTAACTATTTAAATAACCAATAAATCAACAATCTAGCCATATCCTCTTCCCCTTTGCCGAGGCAATGTAAAAACTGTGAAAATAAGCAATGAAAAACTACTTTGAAAATGATAACTGACATAATTGTTGGTCTGAGTCGGAAGAAACCTCCAGAAATTTCAGTCGGGATACGAACATTAGTTACAGAAATGGACATGAAAGCCAAGTATAATAGAAAAATAATCACTGCTCTCCAGGAGCCTTCAGCAAGGTCCTTGCATACAACATAAACCTGTTGGAATTAAAAACAAGTGGAAGGGGGGTGGGATTACATTCCTGCATTACAAAGGCCAAGTCAAAAACGTTTTCCTCTAGTAAACTTTCAAATCTTGAATGTCTTTCTCAGGCAATATGCACAAACCTACACGGAGACTGGTATCTTTCCATCATGCTGTTTAAACAGTCCTCTGTCATCAAACTGTGTTTGAAAAGTAAGATTTTATAGCCAGGAAATTGCAAAGAGCAATGTGATACTAATCAGACAATCCCTGGAATAAAGAAACCGAATGTGCATTTTATTACTGACAAATAGTGGCTGTTATAAAGAACTTCAGAATAAAGCTTTCTAAAATGACGATTATCCCTAGACAATTTAAAGAATGCGGCTCGAAAGAAATGAACATTTCCATACATAACTCAGCACTATGTTATTTTATCCTTGCACACAACAACATGATTGCTGACGGACCTTGGTTCCGAGATTAAAATGTTTGAATCAATGACCATACAGTTTGTCATCCCCTTGCTGCTAAATGTCTTGATATTTTTGCTTCTAACCTACATTATGTAATCATTACAAGCTTCAACAAATAACCTAGCACCTAGAATTAAAGATATGGAAACCATATTTCGTCAAAAGTCCAAGTACGACAAAGCACGAGGTATAAATACATACATTGTGCCTGTGAAACAAGATGAGTAAGTATGCATGTAATAATTATACATTCTGTAAAGGTTGTGTTATTTGCTTGATTGATTTCAATCACTGTCAAGATACCATTTACACAGTGTCAATTTCTGGGAAACAGCGTCGACTTTGTTCTATGGTTGCTCGCCCAAATTATTCCTTCGCCTTCCGTCATGTGACAATATCAAAGAAAAATGGCCTCAACTGAACTTTTGCCCTGTGTTACATAAAAGTCTTTGGTTCTTCAAGTGTGAGAGCTGCATAGATGAGAGCAAAAATCTAAAGCTAATTTTCCCAAACCTGTGGAGGTTCAAAGCGCGGTGGAACAAACAAGAACGGGGGATCAGACGAGATCAAGCTAGGAAGCATCTTGTTTCAGTACCTGCCTTACTGGGATATTCTGGGCTAAACAATAGTGCAGTGTTCTGTGGTTGTAATGAGATGCGATAAAGAAGGCCACACAAAAAATACATTCAGTGTCCTGTTCTCCCTTTTCAGCAGTTTCTGGGATTTAGATACTATAACTTGGTACAAAAAAAAAAAACGCACAAAATATATACACACAAAAAGTGTAATTAAATAAAATTGTAAAGTGCTGGAACTAGGCACCACACTACTAAATGCTTTGGGGCATAGCCACCTCACAATGAAATGTTTACTCTAAATGTAATAATATTCACCTAAGGTCAGTCTTTTTCTTTCATCAAATAATAATAAACACTAAATGTCGGACTCATATCAGAATAGATCAGGTGATCCATAAGCAATCGGACGCTTTCATTTGTAACTCTTCTCGGTTCATCCTCAGACTGGTATTTTGGTGGTTTGGGGTTTGAAGAAACTTGTAGGAGAATAGTTGTTGTTGACAGTCAGGAAATGCCGCCATTCTTTCCACTCAGCCCACAGGCTTGGCTCAGTGTGGGTCACTCCACCAACACAGAGAAACAAAAGCTGATTTGTTGACTCAAATAGCACAGTGGCCGCTGTACACAGTTCAATGCAACACATACCAAGTCTGCATGGAATTTGAATCTTACATGAAATTTGTAAAACTGCTCAGCTACCCCTCTCTTTAAACTGGGCTACTTCAGATTATGCATCTCCAGAAATTATGAACTATCTATGGCAACAAAATCTGGTCATTTAATCCAGTGGTTCTCAAATGGGGGTACGCCTACCCCTAGGGGTCCTTGAAGGTATGCCAAGGGGTACGTGAGATTTTTTAAAAATATTCTAAAAAATAGCAACAATTCAAAAATCCTTTATAAATATATTTATTGAATAATACTTCAACAAAATACGAATGTAAGTTCATTAACTGTGAAAAGAAATGCAACAATGCAATACTCAGTGTTGACAGCTAGATTTTTTGTGGACATGTTCCATAAATATTGATGTTAAAGATTTATTTTTTGTGAAGAAATGTTTAGAATGAAGTTGATGAATCCAGATGGATCTCTATTACAATCCCCAAAGAGGGCACTTTAAGTTGATGATTACTTCTATGTGTAGAAATCTTGAATCACTTGTTTTTTTTTCAACAAGTTTTTAGTTATTTTTATATCTTTTTTTCCAAATAGTTCAAGAAAGACCACTCCAAATGAGCAATATTTTGCACTGTTATACAATTTAATAAATCAGAAACTGATGACATATTGCTGTATTTTACTAAAAATGCTTTGCTCTGATTAGGGGGTACTTGAATTAAAAAAATGTTCACTGGGGGTACATCACTGAAAAAAGGTTGAGAACCACTGATTTAATCTATCTACAATATTATCTAAAAGCACTGTGCAATTGTGTCAGTTTCATCATGGAATGGTTTGTAGGCAAGATGCCAATAGCTAGGTCAGATATGCAAATAGCATGACTTCGGTATTAGAGATGCATAAACTTGCTGACTAGGCCCATCGTTTTATTCCCGTTACCCAATTTGTGGTGGTGGATGTTTATGCAGGATGTGTTACGATACAAGAGTTGGCTTTAGGAGTAGGATTAACCGTCCTACCTGTCTCTACCTACAGCAGCAAATGGTCTTAAACTCTGCTGCAAGACTCTGCATTAAATCCCTGTTTCAGTAACATTTTGCCAACCAGTACTGAAACTGTACAGACAAGTAAAAAAGAAATGCAAATAATTAAATACGTAACTATCCATCCATTCATCCATCTTCTTCCGCTTATCCGATGTCGGGTCGCTGGGGCAGCAGCCTAAGCAGGAAAGCCCAGACGCTCCTCTCCCCAGCCACTTTGTCCAACTCTTCCTGGGGAATCCCGAAGCATTCCCAGGCCAGCCGGGAGACATAGTCTTCCCAACGTGTCCTGGGTCCTCCCCGCACCTCCTTAAAGAGGCGTTCGGGTGGCATCCTGACCAGATTGCTCGAACCACCTCATCTGGCTCCTCTCGATGTGGAGAAGCAGCGGTTTTACTTTGAGCTCCCCCCGGATGGCAGAGCTACTCACCCTATCTCTAAGGGAGAGCCCCGCCACCCGGCGGAGGAAACTCATTTCGACCGCTTGTACCCGTGATCTTGTCCTTTCGGTCATAACCCAAAGCTCATGACCATAGGTGAGGATGGGAATGTAGATCGACCGGTAAATAGAGAGCTTTGCCTTCCGGCTCAGCTCCTTCTTCACCACAACGGATCGATACAGCGTCCGCATTACTGAAGACGCTGCACCGATCCGCCTGTCGATCTCACGATCCACTCTTCCCTCATTCGTGAACAAGACTCCGAGGTACTTGAACTCCTCCACTTGGGGCAGGGTCTCACCCCCAACCCGGAGATGGCGCTCCACCCCTTTCTGGGCGAAAATACCAGTGAGCCAATACGTAACTAAACTGAACCAAACTCTACAGTTTGGAATAAACAGAGAAGGATAGTCAACTAGCATGGGATCTAGATGTCTCAAAAAGAATGTAATAAGATGATGCAATGCTACAGTGATATCAATGCAGAGAGAACACAAACTTAAAAAGGGTGAATAAGATAGGCACTTCATGAATTATGCTCTCGCATGGGCAACATCCACAACTGTGTATCTCTTTCCGATCTGAAGTATGTGACCAAAAACACACAAACATGAACCTGCTACTGACTAACAGACTGCCTAAGCCACTTAATTTCTACCCAGAGCTTGTTTTCCCAACATGGATGCAATACGACTACTTTAGAGTTTAATACTAAATAGCTTTTTAAAAGTCTGTTTTGTGAAGGGAACTTTCTAATATCTCGAGGGACTGAGCCACTGTGAAAGCAGCACTTAAGAACTATTGATCCACTTGAGAGATGCATGCAAACACACTCTCACACAAACTATGCACACTCAGATCGAGTATCTGCCAACATAATGCAACTCTGCAGACATGGGTGTGGTATTTCCATCAGTCCATCCGTGGCCCTGATGTGAGGACACCGAACGACGTGCCTTATTAACTGAAAACATTCACTCCTAAAATCAGAAACTGATTTAGGAAAAAGATAAAACCAAAACAGCATGGAAGGTCTAGTGAAGTGAAGTGAATTATATTCATATAGCGCTTTTCTCTAGTGACTTAAAGCGCTTTACATACTGAAACCCAATATCTAAGTTACATTTAAACCAGTGTGGGTGGCACTGGGAGCAGGTGGGTAAAGTGTCTTGCCCAAGGACACAACGGCAGTGACTAGGATGGCGGAAGCGGGAATCGAACCTGCAACCCTCAAGTTGCTGGCACGGCCGCTCTACCAACCGAGCTATACCGCCGTCTAGGGTCGACCAATTCAACGGGCGGGGCAAATTCTGCCCGCCAAAGTTTTAATTTCGCCCGCCGAACATCACCTAGATAGGCTTGATTAGACCGTTCAAACGTGGTTTGCTCTTGCATGCAGTATTCCCGCCACCCCACAGTGGGCAACAGCATGAGATATGTATCACAATGAAGCAGCTGTGGAGTGAGCAGAAGAAGACTACTCATTTAACTAAGAAAAAAATCAAAAATAAATTGCGAAAATCTGACTTAAAGACTGGACAACAAAGTATATATGTTAAAAACCTTATAAGCGACACAGTGTTTCTAGACAAGCAGCAACAACGGCGGAAATTAGAGGTGTGGGAAAAATTTGATTTGAATATGAATCGCGATTCTCACGTTGTGCGATTCAGAATCGATTCTCATTTTTTAAAAAACGATTTTTATTTTATTTATTTTTTTAATCAATCCAACAAAACAATACACAGCAATACCATAACAATGCAATCCAACTCCAAAACCAAACCTGACCCAGCAACACTCAGAACTGCAATAAACAGAGCAATTGAGAGGAGACACAAACACGAGACAGAACAAACCAAAAGTAGTGAAACAAAAATGAATATGATCAACAACAGTATCAATATTAGTTATAATATCAGCATAGCAGTGATTAAAAATCCCTCATTGACATTATCATTAGACATTTATAAAAATAAAAAAAAAAGAACAATAGTGTCACAGTGGCTTACACTTGCATCGCATCTCATAAGCTTGACAACACACTGTGTCCAATGTTTTCACAAAGATAAAATGAGTCATATTTTTGGTTCGTTTAATAGTTAAAACAAATTTACATTATTGCAATCAGTTGATAAAACATTGTCCTTTACAATTATAAAAGCTTTTTACAAAAATCTACTACTCTGGTAGCATGTCAGCAGACTGGGGTAGATTCTGCTGAAATCCTATGTATTGAATGAATAAAGAATGCTTTTAAATCGGGAAAAAAATCGTTTTTGAATCGAGAATCGTGTTGAATTGAAAAAAAAAATCGATTTTGAATCGAATCGTGACCCCAAGAATCGATATTGAATCGAATCGTGGGACGCCCAAAGATTCGCAGCCCTACTGGAAATCCACAAAATTTGCTCAAAACTTTGTAAGTAGATATTGTGCATTTTGATATTTTGTTTGCTTTTAATTGAATTTGATGTGGCAACTTGTCCAGGGTGTACAACGCCTTCCGCCCGATCGTAGCTGAGATAGTCACCAGCACCTACCGCAAACCCCAAAAAGGGAATAAGCAGTAAAAAAATGGATGGGATGGATGAAATTGCTGACTTTGTAATGTATTTTGTATTCGTTTGTTTCTTTGTCTGAGAGAATCTTTGGCGATCAAAGCTCGCTTAATACAAATAGTGCTAAATTTGACCAGTAGGGGGCGATAACACTACACCTTAAGTTTAATTGTGATGAGTCGCAGACATTGTGTGCAATGTTTGATGTGGATGTTGTATAATTTCTCAATGAATAAACATTTGTAGTTTATTGTGGGAATGTACTACCACTAAAGCTTCAATTTTATTTATGTAAAATACATAATGGACGTTATACTTTTGAAATTTGTATGTTATGTTTATATTTTTAGTCATACAAACCTAAATAAAGAAAGAAGTATAAATACATAAAACTAAGGAAGGAAAATAATTCAAAAGAAGGAACATCAATTCTCAACAAAACTTCTCGAATCGAGTAACAAGGTAAGAATAATTAATTTATTGACATTGCAGTGTGAAAGCCGATGTGTTTTAATTTGTAATTAAGTAAAAACAGTCTCAAAGGAATATAACCCATGGAGGTGCTTTCGGACGAAACAGCCCCATTTTGATGAGCCCTCCGGCTCTTGAAACTTCAGTATGTAGTTGGTCTAGGATTCCATGCTTTCCCTTTTGCAAAAACATTGATTGTGGTGAATATCTGCTTAAAATGGTTACTTTCTGCTCTTCTATCCGACAATGTTTGATGTGGATGTTGTTTAAATTCTATATGCATAAACATTTGTTGAAAGGTTTACGCAAATATTGCGTATAGTACCTATAAAAAAACCCCAATAAGAATTGTATTTTACTAAAACCAACCTAAATCCACATGACCTTTGGGTCCAATTGGGTTACAATACAAACACCAAATATGTAAACTGTGAAAGAGTCAGAAAGTATTTGACCTAAAATATATAATCATTAAATCAATTCACGTATTTCAAACATCAAACACTTCAAGTACAAAACAGTGCAATAATATACAGACACTTTTTCTGACAGTTTTTGTTGGACAAGCCTGACAGAACTTTTGTTGACAGCTTCGGACCTCACAAAGTCGATGTTGTGTTTAAGAGGTTTTGCAGGCCTGTAAACTCTGCTGATGTAATCACTAGTACACTTGCTTCACATGCCACACTCCCACATACATATCCTCTGCTCGGACGGCCAAGCAGTAATAATGTCAGGTTAAAGTACTTTGAAAATGGGATGAATTACTTCAGAGGGAGTCAGTACCATACTTTTTTATCAGTCACCATACATGATTTCCAGATGAACAGCAAGATCGAATTAAGATATACGTGAGCCCTGCATACTTGATCATTTCGCGATATTGCCATATTTTTGCTGAAAGGATTTAGTAGAGAACATCGACGATAAAGTTTGCAACTTTTGGTGCTGATAAAAAAGCCTTGCCTTTACCGGAAGTCGCAGACGATGACGTCACAAGGGTGAGGGCTCCTCACATCCTCACATTGTTTATAATGGGAGCCTCCAGCAGCAAGAGCTATTCGGACCGAGAAAAACGACAATTTCCCCATTAATTTGAGCGAGGATGAAAGATTTGTGGATGATGATATTGATAGCGAAGGATTAGAAAAAAAAATAAAAATACAAATAAAGTAAAAAAAAAAAAAAAAGGTGATTGCAGTAGGATGGATTCAGATGTTTTTAGACACATTTACTAGGATAATTCTGGGAAATCCCTTATCTTTCAATTGTGTTGCTAGTGTTTTAGTGAGATTAAATAGTACCTGGGTGTCTTGAAGCCAGTCTCCGAGGGAAGTCGACGGCAGGTGCATGGTCGGCGCAAGCTCAGCTGATGTCCGGTAAGAGGCGACTTTTTACCACAATTTTCTCACCGAAACCTGCCAGTTGACAAGTGGTCGGGAACCATGTTCGCTTGACCGCTATGATCCATAGTAAAGCTTCACCTCCGGGAATTTTAAACAATGAATCACCGTGTGTTTGTGTGGCTAAAGGCTAAAGCGTCCCACCTCCATCTTTCTACTTTGACTTCTCCATTATTAAGTAAACAAATTGCAAAATATTCAGCAACACAGATGTCCAGAATACTGTTTAATTGCGCGATGAAAAGAGACGACTTTTAGCCGCAAATGGTGCTGCGCTAATATGTCCCCTGCAACCCGGGACGTCACGCGCACGCGTCATCATTCCGCGACGTTTTCAACAAGAAACTCCGCGGGAAATTTAAAATTGTAATTTAGTGAACAAAACCGGCCGTATTGGCATGTGTTGCAATGTTAATATTTCATCATTGATATATAAACTATCAGACTGCAAGGTCGGTAGTAGTGGGTTTCAGTAGGCCTTTAACTAAGCTCCGTGCTCGGATGACAATGGAAGGTTGAATGATGCAGCCTGGAGATGTCTTCGACAACTGCTATACAAATGCGCTCAGTCATTAGGAACTTGTGTCTATCTTTCAGAGCAAACAATGACTGTACTGCTGCTTCAAGCTTCTGTCAATATGTACTTTATTTTTACAGTGCCAGCTAGTACCTGCTGTATCAGATCTATTTCCTATCCCTTTTGCATCTGAATTTCCTCAATATACCTCACAACCAAAACTACACATTACTAAAAAATAAAATGACAAAAAATAAAATCTATTAATATTATCTATTATTTCAGGTGGGTGTTGTTTCCTACTCTGTTCAGCCGTCCGTAAAAACATGTCGGTTTCTTTGACTCTGAAGGAAAGATTGATCACGCTGAGAGACACCAACAGCTTGTATGTACAACGTGTACAATTGAACAAGTTGGAAGCTTTACCACGGTTATCATTATTACCGTTTATCGTTACATCCTTAGTGACAATGATAAATAGCCGCAGGCATTTCACCAGAGAAGGGATAACTTCCTACTGTACGCATATTTTCAACAATCTCGTTTCACTAACAGAGCAAGATTGTTGATAATGGTTGTTACAGATCAGGCAGTGCTGGGCTAAGCCTTTCCCAGTTTCTCAAATGAACACATAACAGCCAAGAGCACACAAGATGAGAGGAGATGGACAACAACAGTGAAAAACAAGACGCAGTGATTGTATGTAAGAATAACACAACCGGTTCTACAGAAGTTCTAAATAGATTTAGAAGAAATCGTGATATTTAGACAGGCTTACAATATCCATTGTGGTGTGGCGCAGTGGAAGAGTGGCCGTGCGCAACCCGAGGGTCCCTGGTTCAAATCCCACCTAGTACCAACCTCGTCACGTCCGTTGTGTCCTGAGCAAGACACGTCACCCTTGCTCCTGATGGGTGCTGGTTGGCGCCTTGCATGGCAGCTCCCTCCATCAGTGTGTGAATGTGTGTGTGAATGGGTAAATGTGGAAGTAGTGTCAAAGCGCTTTGAGTACCTTGAAGGTAGAAAAGCGCTATACAAGTACAACCCATTTATCATTTTAAAGCACATTTACACAAGATTTGTATATTAGAAACACGACTATGTTTTTATTTGCATTTTCCCATGGAGACAACGTCTTTAAAATTATTTTTCATTCACCCTGCTGAGCTACAAAAGTGCTAAAAGATGCCATACATGTCTGCTTGTTATACTGCTCTTATTCATTGGCCTATTTTCAACTCACTTCTTGGTATATATTTAGGTTGAGAAATGGATGGGAGGAATGTGTGTCTATAAATGTACAGTTTGTTTTTAATTTACAAGCAAACTGTATTTGTTTGCCATATTTTTGTTTTCTGTTAAGGTTATTATTTAAATTAAATCCGTAATTATTACTTTGCTTTGTCAGAGCATACATACCGTAGTATTTTATTTGTATGTACATTAAGAGGTTAATAACCAATAATATACCTTAAATGTTATAAACAGACTAACAATGGGCTTCACGGTGGCAGAGGGGTTAGTGCGTCTGCCGCACAATACGAAGGTCCTGCAGTCCTGGGTTCAAATCCAGGCTCGGGATCTTTCTGTGTGGAGTTTGCATGTTCTCCCCGTGAATGCGTGGGTTCCCTCGGGGTACTCCGGCTTCCTACCACCTCCAAAGACATGCACCTGGGGATAAGTTGATTGGCAACACTAAATTGGCCCTAGTGTGTGAATGTGAGTGTGAATGTTGTCTGTCTATCTGTGTTGGCCCTGCGATGAGGTGGCGACTTGTCCAGGGTGTACCCCGCCTTCCGCCCGATTGTAGTTGAGATAGGCGCCAGCGCCCCCCGCGACCCCAGAAAGGGAATAAGCGGTAGAAAATGGATGGATGGATGGATGGGTGTAACAATATGGAAATTTCATATCATTGTTATTGTGACCAAAATTATCACAGTTATCATTATCATCGCGGTATTGCTAAATATGTGCAAAATTAACTTATATACACACACTGAAAGCTTTAGATTTGTTTGAATATGTACACATAAATTAACCCACTTTTAAAAAGCGTACTATTTATCTGGCTTTACTGCTAAGTGTTCTGGCAGGCGTTGTGGTGTCTTACTCTGTTCAGCGGTCATTGAACGCACCAAAAAACCACCTCCTCCTTCAAGTTTAGTCTGATCACTCTGTTCTAAAAGAGCACAACTTATTGGTACAATGTGCACACAATTGAATATCTTAATTACTCAGACAGTAATGTGTTCATACAAGTTTAGATTAGGGTATGTTGTTTCTTAGTGGGAATATATGTTAATGTTGCTTGTATCCATGTAAACATTTAAGCTAACGAGCGAGTGCCAGTTCATTGGTGCGTTTCTCAAAGTACAGGTACGAATCACGGTATTTTTGCAAATTTTAATTTAAAACAGTAATACAAACCGTTGAAAGTTTTACACTGGTAATCACTGATACAGTTTATCTTTACATCCCTGTAAGAAACCCGCCCATTTTATTTCACTTCTCCGGATCTAAGTCGTGAGTGCAACAGTCTTGGGGGACAGATAAGTTTATAAAATACAGCAGTATACTGTATGCTCTTTTCCAAAAAGCTCTGATTTAAGATGTCAATGAATGTTCTCATTCATCCCGGTTATTGTAATCTCAGGGCATTCAATCGCTGCTGTCTTGGAGCCACTATGGATTGAACTTTCACAGTATCATGTTGGACCCGCTCGACATCCATTGCTTTCGGTCCCCTAGAGGGGGGGGGTTGCCCACATCTGAGGTCCTCTCCAAGGTTTCTCATAGTCAGCATTGTCGCTGGCGTCCCACTGAATGTGAATTCTCCCTGCCCACTGGGTGTGAGTTTTCCTTGCCCTTTTGTGGGTTCTTCCGAGGATGTTGTAGTCGTAATGATTTGTGCAGTCCTTTGAGACATTTGTGATTTGGGGCTATATAAATAAACATTGATTGACATTGATTGATTGATTGATCGCAACTGGACTGTTTGGTTTGTCTCATTCGAGTAGGCTTCATCAGTTCATGCTCATAGACTTAGATTGGTCTGATCTGATCAAGTCTTAGACTTAGATTGGTCTGAGTTGACCAATCTATGTCTAAAATTAGATTTGACCACTCTAAGTCTATGAGCATGAACTGTTGAAGCCTACTCGAATGAGCGGCAAAACGTCTTCTAAGACAAACCAAACAGTCCAGTTGCAATTGATTGAATGCCTTGAGATCTTTGATTTAAGCTTTGCCATACAGTATACTTTGTTATCTTTGTAGTAAACGATCACGTCTCTTGCGAAGAACGATCCATAAAACAATGTGGACGAAGCAATTTGTATTATCTTTCTTGTACTCTATAGAACATTTAGTTGTTGGTAAATACTTTAAAGGCCACTACTACCGACCACGCAGTCTGATAGTTTATATATCAATGATGAAATCTTAACATTGCAACACATGCCAATAAGGCCGGTTTAGTTTACTAAACTGCAATTTGAAATTTCCCGCGAAGTGTCCTGTTGAAAACGTCGCAGAATGATGACGCTTATGTTGACGCGTGCTTGTGACGTTATTGGCAGTAGCGGACATTTTATTCCAGCACCAATCACGGCTAAAAGTCGTCCGACTTAATCGCATAATTACACAGTATTCTGGACATCTGTGTTGCTGAATCTTTTGCAATTTGTTCAATTAATAATGGAGACTATAAAGAAGAATGCCGTTGGTGGGTAGCGGTGTATTTCGGCCGGCTGTAGCAACACAAACACAGCCGGTGTTTTTTTTGTTTGTTGTGAGGCTTTAATATGGAACAGAGCAGTCAACCAAACATGTTTCTCTACAACATGTCAACCGGCAGGTTTTGGTGAGAAAATGGTGGTAATAAATCGTCTGTTACCGTAAACATGAGCGGAGCTTGTGTCGTTCTTCCTGCAGCTGTAAAAGAGGCAAATGCGACTTTCTTGGTTCCTCCGTGGCTTCCCTCAGAGACACTGGCGGTCACCACACCCCTCCGACTTTCAGGTATGACTTTATAATCTCACTAAAACACTAGTAACACAATAAGCAGATAAGGGATTTTCCAGAATTATCCGAGTAAATGTGTCTAATAACACCTGAATCGCTCCCACTGCCCTGTCAGTTTTTTGTTTTTTTAATTCTAGTCCTTCACTCTCACTATCCTCATCCACGAATCTTTCATCCTCGCTCCAATTAATGGGGAAATTGTTGGTTTCTCGGTCAGAATCGCTCGCGCTGCTGTTGTCTATGATTGTAATCAATGTGCGGATGTGAGGAGCCCTCACACCGGTGACGTCATGCGCATATCGGCTTCTACTTCCGGTAAAGGCAAGGCTTTTTCATTAGCGACCAAAAAATGCAAACTTTATCGTCGATGTTCTCTACTAAATCCTTTCAGCAAAAATATGGCAATATCGCGAAATGATCAAGTATGACACATAGAATGCACCTGCTATCCCTGTTTAAATAAGAAAATCTTATTTCAGTAGGCCTTTAATTACCAGAGAAAAAAATATTTTCACAGAAAACACACCTCAGTCATGTGGGTGCTCTGCAAAAGCTAAGACATTAAATAAATGTTCAAAAATCTGTTAGTTTGGACTGAAACTGTGCGTCCTGGGAGATGGAGTCTAAGGTAACCTCTGACCTCAGCTGCAAAGATTGGTGTGACCTCCTTGTCATTAGCCAGCGCCCAGTTCATATTGGTAAAGCTCTTTCCACACACACTTAACTATAGTGATACAAAGTGGGAACAGGTGGTTTTATCACCAGCAGGCCCATATGTAGGCCACATGTCAAGCATTAGCTGTGCGCTGCTGCTAAGGGGAGCCCATTCAAGCCAGGTGAGGTTAGTGACTTAGCACATCCACCATGCTAACGCTAAGCCACATGGTCAAAGGCAAAAAGAAGGTCAATCCTATTAGATAGAGCTAGAGACACAAACATAGGGCCTCAGTTCAATCCTGTGCCAATCCAAGAATATCCGAGCTTTACTTCGGGCGCTCTGTCTCGCATGAACCACAAATGTGCTGCATGAGAAGGCTAACAACTCTCTTACTTTTCACACTTAGCCATTCAATGTTTTATACTTTGACTAGAATGAAGGGATTGGTTGGACAATCCACTGACTGTAAATGTCAGTTCTTCCCCAGCATTGACTTTTGTATGTTCTATGTCAGGGGTCGGGAACCTTTTTGGCTGAGAGAGCCATGAAAGCCAAATATTTCAAAATGTATTTCCATGAGAGCCATATAATATTTTTTAACACTGAATACAACTAAATGCGTGCATTTTTAAGTAAGACCATCATTTTTAGAGTATAATAAGTCTCTTATTCTTTTTAATAACATTGTTATTCTAAGGCAGGGGTCACCAACGCGGTGCCCGCGGGCACCAGGTAGCCCGTAAGGACCAGATGGCGTAGCCCGCTGGCCTGTTCTAAAAATAGCTCAAATAGCAGCACTTACCAGTGAGCTGCCTTTATTTTTAAAATGTTATTTATTTACTCGCAAGCTGGTCTCGCTTTGCTAGACATTTTTAATTCTAAGAGAGACAAAACTCAAATAGAATTTGAAAATCTAAGAAAATATTTTAAAGACTTGGTCTTCACTTCTTTAAATACATTTTTTATTTTTTTTTACTTTGCTTCTGATAATTTTCAGAAAGACAATTTTAGAGAAAAAATACAACCTTAAAAATGATTTTAGGATTTTTAAACACAAATACCTTTTTAACTTTTAAATTTCTTCCTCTTCTTTCCTGACAATTTAAATCAATGCTCAAGTACTTTTTTTTTTGTAAAGAATAATAAATACAATTTAATTTAATTCTTCATTTTAGCTTCTGTTTTTTCGACAAAGAATATTTGTGAAATATTTCTTCAAACTTTTCCTGATTAAAATTCGAAAAAAGTATTCTGGAAAATCTAGAAAATCTGTAGAATCAAATTTAAATCTTATTTCAAAGTCTTTTGAATTTCTTTTAAAATGTTGGTTCTGGAAAATTTAGAAGAAATAATGATCTGTCTTTGTTAGAAATATAGCTTGGTCCAATTTGTTATATATTATAACAAAGTGCAGATTGGATTTTAACCTATTTAAAACATGTCATCAAAATTCTAAAATTAATCTTAATTCAGAAATAATTACTAATGATGTTCCATAAATTCTTTTTTTATTTTTTTCCAAAAGATTCGAATTAACTAGTTTTTCTCTCATTTTTTTTGGGGTTGAATTTTAAAGAGTCGAAATTGAAGATAAACTACGTTTTAAAAATTGAATTTTCATTTTTTGGGGGATTTCTCCTCTTTTAAACTGTTCAATTAGTGTTTTTTTCATCATTTATTCCCGACAAACAACCTTCCGTAAAAGGAAAAAAAATGTACGACGGAATGACAGACAGAAATACCCATTTTTTTATATATATATATATATATATATTTTTTGCTATTAAAGGTAAATTGAGCAAATTGGCTATTTCTGGGAATTTATTTAATTGTGTATCAAACTGGTAGCCCTTCACATTATTCAGTACCCAAGAAGTAGCTCTTAATTTCAAAAAGGTTGGTGACCTCTGTTCTAAGGTAACCAATAATAAATATAATATTTCTTACCATTAATGCAACATTTTGAACAGGTGCGATAGAAAACGGATGGTTGGATTAAAATGCATGAGAATGTTGTATAATTTGAACGTTATATTTAACACTGTGATTACCAGCGGAATTAATCATTACTTATCGTGTTAAGCAATGTCAGCTAAGATTTATCTGAGAGCCAGATGCAGTCATCAAAAGAGCCACATCTGGCTCTAGTGCAGGGGTGTCGAACTCAAATACAGAGTGGGCCAAAATTTAAAACTGATCAAAGCCGCGGGCCAATGTTGAACAAATTAACCTTTTAATAGGGGCCCAAATAAGTTTTGCATTGAATATTAAACAAGCAAGGCTTATATAACTTTATAGTCACATGCAAAATCGAGTTTGAAATTATAATAATAATGATTATCAAATAATAATGAAATATCAAATAACATTTAAATAAAAGTTGTGGGGGGAGAGCGGGGATTGGTGGTAGCGGGGGTGTATATTGTAGCGTCCCGGAAGAGTTAGTGCTGCAAGGGATTCTGGGTATTTCTTCTGATGAGTTTAATTTGTGCAACGGTACAGATGTTCTCCCGAAATGTGTTTGTCATTCTTGTTTGGTGTGGCTTCACAGTGTGGCGCATATTTGTAAAAGTGTTAAAGTTGTTTATATGGGCACCCTCAGTGTGGCCCTTATTGCTGTTGATCAAGTATGCCTTGCATTCACTTGTGTGTGTTAAAGCCACATACTGTATATTACGTGACTGGGCCGGCACGTTGTTTGTATGGCGGAAAAGCGGACGCGACGACAGGCTGTAGAGGACGCTAAAGGCAGTGCCTTCAAGGCAACCCCCCAATATTGTAGCCAGTGTGGAAATCGGGAGAAATTCGGAGGAATGGTTGCCCCGGGAGATTTTCGGGAGGGGCACTGAACTTTGGGAGTCTCCCGGGAAAATCGTGAGGGTTGCCAAGTACGAGTATCAGCGGTGAATGCAGTGTTACAGAGGCATCGCCGCTGTGTAATACCGGCGGGGCAGCTCTAATCTTAATTTCATATTACCTCAAGGGCCAAATGAAATTACATGGCGGGCCAGAGTTTGACACCCATGCTCTAGACCAGGGGTGCCCATTACGTCGATCGCAATCGACTGGTCGATCTCGGAGGGTGTGTCAGTCGATCTCAAGCCAGGCATTAAAAAATAGATATAAAAATGAGCAAACATCAATCATACCAAGACTTCACTTTCGTCAGTTGTTTGACATTCTCGGCACCCGAGGATCTTGTGAGATGACGCTGGCTGCTGCAAGCTCATATTTAAGAAAAAAATCACTAACAGGGCGGACGCAGAGAAACACATTTTATTTCTAGAGACTCCGTACCTACAGTCAAAACTCTAAAGACCGACTGCACAGTTCATGTCTTCACCATAAAAGACCTGTTTCATCCTGCCTGTGCTAACAAAATAAGAGACTCAGAAAGCTAGCGTGCACAAGCTAGCAAGCTACGGAGTTTGATGCCAATGTATTTCTCCCCCGCCCTCAGCGACCGCTTTCTCACTTGCTTGCCCACCCGCACTCTCACTGACGTCACTCACCTGCTGCCAGACATTAAAGGGCCACACACATATGCTACTCTCATAACAAAGTGTTTAAAAACGAGTATGCAAGTTGGACAAATGAGATGCCAAATCCAACCACTTTCATGTGGTATTGGACAGAAAGGACGACTTTTTTTTTCCTCCATTTGAAAATGCGGACGTTATCAGCACCACAGTCTAATTCCAATCAATGCAAGTCATCAGAATCAAATACACCAACTTATATTCTTGTCTTCATGAAAGAAAGGAATCAATGTGTGTTAAACATGCTTGTATTATCATTAAACACCATTAACTTGTTAACAAAAATGTATTTTTCATAAATAAATAAATCCATCCATCCATCCATCCATCATCTTCCGCTTATCCGAGGTCGGGTCGCGGGGGCAGCAGCCTAAGCAGGGAAGCCCAGACTTCCCTCTCTCCAGCCACTTCGTCTAGCTCTTCCCGGGGGATCCCGAGGCGTTCCCAGGCCAGCCGGGAGACATAGTCTTCCCAACGTGTCCTGGGTCTTCCCCGTGGCCTCCCACCAGCTGGACGTGCCCTAAACACCACCCTAGGGAGGCGTTCGGGTGGCATCCTGACCAGATGCCCGAACCACCTCATCTGGCTCCTCTCGATGTGAAGGAGCAGCGGCTTTACGTTGAGCTCCTCCCGGATGACAGAGCTTCTCACCCTATCTCTAAGGGAGAGACCCGCCATCCGGCGGAGGAAACTCATTTCGGCCGCTTGTACCCGTGATCTTATCCTTTCGGTCATGACCCAAAGCTCATGACCATAGGTGAGGATGGGAACGTAGATCGACCGGTAAATTGAGAGCTTTGCCTTCCGGCTCAGCTCTTTCTTCACCAGAACGGATCGATACAACGTCCGCATTACTGAAGACGCCACACCGATCCGCCTGTCGATCTCACGATCCACTCTTCCCCCACCCGTGAACAAGACTCCTAGGTACTTGAACTGCTCCACTTGGGGCAGAGTCTCCTCCCCAACCAAATTATAAATAGGAATGAGGTAGAGCTCCTCGACTTGGTCAATTGAAAAGTAGCTCGCCTGCAGAAAAAGTGTGAGCGCCCCTGCTCTAGAGCCATAGGTTCCCTACCCCCGTTCTATGTCAAGGTACCTTCATATTTAGAGATGTTATGCTGGATTTTAACCACCACATTAAGTTGCAGGATCACGTGAAATGTACCATATGTCCGTCATGAAACATGCAACCAAATGTAAGTTCTGCAGTCACAATGTGTCTCGTCGACCACAACACAGGAACACCAGTCTGTTTTTCTGACTCTTGCCTCACTGATGTGCTAGTGGTCTTCGAACATGACAGGGCACACAGTTTGTGACATCGTCATTGTGTGGTTAAGCCTCCCTTCAGTTCCTCGGTATTTAAAGTATGAGGTCAGTGTTTACTAAGTAAATGCATTAAGATCTGAATACTAGAGGCTGTAAAAAAAATCTTAATGGATCCCATGTCACCATTTCAAAACATTGTGTTACTAAGCTTAAATAACAAACTAGTGCACACTCATCCTGAGAATACTGCTTTAGATCAGGGGTCCACAAGCTTTTTTTGCAACAGGGACCGGTTGAATTTAGGCATTATTTTCACAGGCCGGCCTTCCACGTATGACAGACAATTGCAGCAAAATAAGTGCATGAAAACGACTACGCTGAATTAGTGGGAGCCCTTCGCTTGTTTTTTAGCGATGAGGTTGGTAGTACAGTTTACCAGGGGTTCTAAACCATTTCGACCTCAAGGCCCAACATTTTCAAAGGACCCCGATGTCCACTCAAAATATTAACACTGAATTAGTAATCATACTCTTGATTTGAATCCCATTCAATAATTATATCTAACCTACAGTCATGGTCAAAAGTTTACATACACTTGTAAAGAACGTAATGTCGTAACAGTCTTGAGTTTCCAATAATTTAACTCTTATTTTTTTGGAGCACATACTTATTGGTCACAAAAATCATTAATTTATTATGAATTTATTATGGGTCAATTGAAAATGTGACCAAACCTACTGGGTCAAAAGTATACGTCCAGCAATGCTAATATTTGGTTAGATAATATTAATAATAATAATAATAATGGATTAGATTTATATCGTGCTTTTCTATTGTTAGATACTAAAAGCGCTCACAGAGAAGTGGAAACCCATCATTCATTCACACCTGGTGGTGGTAAGCTACATATGTAGCCACAGCTGCCCTGGGGTAGACTACGGCCCCGCCGACCACCACCAATCATGCATTCATCATTCATTCACCAGTGTGAGCGGCACCGGGAGCAAGGGTGAAGTGTCCTGCCCAAGGACACAACGGCAGTGATTTGGATGTCATTAGGTGGGAAGCGAACCTGCAACCTTCAGGTTTCTGTCACCGCCGCTCTACCCACTACACCATGCCGCCCCAAAGATGTCCCTTGGCAAGTTTCACTGCAACAAGGCACTTTTCGTAGCCATCCTAAAACTTCTTGCAAGCTTCTGGTTCAATGTTTGACCACGCCTCTTGACAAAATCGGTGCTGTTCAGCTTAATGTGTTGGTTTTCTGAAATGGACTTGTTTCTTCAGCATTGTCCACAGGTTTAAGTCAGGAATTTGGGAAAGCTATTCTAAAACCTTAATTCTAGCCTGATTTAGCCATTCCTTTACCACTTTTGACGTGTGTTTGGGGTCTTTGTCCTGTTGGAACACCCAACTGCACCCAAGACCCAACCTCCGGGCTGATGATTTTATGTTGTCCTGAAGAATTTGGAGGTAATCCTCCTTTTGTCTATAATGTCCTTTGTGTTCTTTGATGTTTCTCTCTTACACACATGTGAGAGGGATGTGTAATAATGCTATGAGTTGTTGTTGTTTTTTTTCCCTTGGCCTCAGTCTGGACCCCCTCCTCAGGGCCCAGGCTTAGACCGATTTTTGTATTTTATTTTATTTTAATCTTTTATTTTGCAATTTGTTTACCTGTATCTCATCTTTTTTTGTAAGGGGCGCTGGAAGCCGGCAGACCTGTCAGCGATCCTGTTCAGTCTCCCTGTAATGTTTGTCTGATCTTGAATGGGATTGTGCTGAAAATTTTAATTTTCCTGAAGGAACTCTCCTGAAGGAATAAATGAAGTACTATCTAATCTAATCTTTTTCATTTTCCCATTTACTCTCTGTAAAGCACCAGTTCCATTGGCAGCAAAACAGGCCCAGAGCATAATACTACCACCACCATGCTTGACGGTAGGATGGTGTTCTTAGGATTAAAGACCTCACCTTTTATCCTCCAAACATATTGTTGAGTATTGTGGCCAAATAGCTAAATTTTTGT
This sequence comes from Nerophis ophidion, assembly GCF_033978795.1. NCBI lineage: Eukaryota > Metazoa > Chordata > Actinopteri > Syngnathiformes > Syngnathidae > Nerophis > Nerophis ophidion. The sequence goes on from NC_084635.1 coordinate 13,778,345, forward strand.
TTCATCTGACATCACATGGACAAAGATAAGACCTTCTGGTTAATGTTTTAAAACGGCCTTCCCAAAGTCCTGACTTAAACGTGTGGACAATGCTGAAGAAACAAGTCCATGTCAGAAAACCAACAATTTAGCTGAACTGCACCAATTTTGTCAAGAGGAGTGGTCAAAAATTCAATCAGAAGCTTGCCAAAGCTTGTGGATGGCTATCAAAAGTGCCATATTGGAGTGAAACTTGCCAAGGGATATGTAACCAAATATTAACATTGCTGTATGTATACTTTTGACCTAGTAGACGTGGTCAATGAATGGGTGAATGACAAGGCCGGTTTGTTGCAACTTTGTGACTTTATTGGTGTCTTGCATGCAGCCATCCACCAAGCTACTAGCACCTGCAAGCACTCACTGTTACCGCTCCCTCACCTCTCTCACCCACCCACTCACTGACATCACTCACCTCACATGCTGTCATATCTTAGAAGGCCACACACACATACACTACTCTCATAACAGAGTTAAGAGCCGCATGAGGCTTGCGAGCCGCGGGTTGGCCAGGCCTGAGTCAGCAACACCTTAGTTACATATATCACATTACAAAAACATTTGCCATTGCCAAAAAGGAGAGGACTTAAAAGGGTGCCTTGAGGAACGCCTCAGTTATGCAAGTTACAAGTTTGGACCTCGGTGATTGATGTTTGCTAGCTAGGTTAAAATATCAATGCAAGTATCTGCCAGTGTGTTTACCGTGGTCCAAATTCCTCCATACAACAGGAACACTGTAATTTTTTCAGGAATTTGTTGCATGAATGTGGGTCTCCCAAATTTAGAGCTGAACTCTAAAGCCTTTCTATAGGCCAGGGGTCACCAACCTTTTTGAAAGCAAGAGCTACTTCTTGGGTACTGATTAATGCGAAGGGCTACCAGTTTAATACACACATAAATAAATTGCCATAAATAGCCAATTTTCTCAATTGACCTTTAATAAATAAAACTATATATATATATATATATATATATATATATATATATATATATATATATATATATATATATAAAAAATGGGTATTTCTGTCCGTTATTCAGTCGTACATTTTTTTCCTTTTAATGAAGTTTTTTTGCAGAGAAAAAATGATGAAAAAAACACTTAAATGAACGGTTTAAAAGAGGACAAAACAGACAAAAAATGAAAATTAAATTTCGAAACATAGTTTATCTTCAATTTCGACTCTTTAAAATTCGACCAAAAAATTTGGAGAGAAAAACTAGCTAATTCGAATCTTTTTGAAAAAATTAAAAAAAATAATGTATGGAACATCATTAGTAATTTTTCCTGATTAAGATTAATTTCAGAATTTTAATAACATATTTTAAATAGGTTAAAATCCAATCTGCACTTTGTTAAAAATACATATATAACAAATTGGACCAAGCTATATTTCTAACAAAGACAAATCATTATTTCTTCTAGATTTTCCAGAACAAAAATGTTAAAAGAAATTCAAGAGACTTTGAAATAGGATTTAAATTTGATTCTCCAGATTTTCTAAATTTTCCAGAATATTTTTTTTTATTTTAATCATAATAAGTTTGAAGAAATATTTCACAATATTCTTCATCGAAAAAACAGAAGCTAAAATGAAGAATTAAATCAAAATGTATTTATTATTCTTTACAATAAAAAAATAAATTTACTTGAACATTGATTTAAATTGGCAGGAAAGAAGAGAAAGGGATATAAAAAGTCAAAAGGTATATGTGTTTGAAAATCCTAAAATCATTTTTAAGGTTGTATTTTTCCTCAAAAATTGTCTTTCTAAAAGTAATAAGAAGCAAAGTAAAAATAATAAATGAATTTATTTAAACAAGTGAAGACCAAGTCTTTAAAATATTTTCTTGGATTTTATATTTCTATTTGAGTTTTGTCTCTCTTAGAATTAAAAATGTCAAGCAAAGCGAGACCAGCATGCTAGTAAATAAATACAATTTTAAAAATAGAGGCAGCTCACTGCTAAGTGCTGCTATTTGAGCTATTTTTAGAACAGGCCAGCAGGCTACTCATCTGGTCCTTACGGGCTACCTGGTGCCTCTGGTATAGAGTGTAAATGACACCAATATTTTTACGAATGCAATGCATTAAAATGGAATTTTATTGCAAATAGATTTGGTGCAACAACCATGCTAGAGAACCAAGTCGTCTTTGTCCATCTATTTTTCGCCTGACGTACTGCTCCAGGTGTAGTTAGGCAGATGGTCTAGTTTGACATTCAGACCAGATAGTATGTGTGTGAACTTTGTGTATGTAGAAAGATGCTTGCAGGTGTCCGTGCACCTGCAAACTGTGGTATATCACAGTACAAAACCAGCATTTGTGAGTGTAGACAAACAGCCACATTGTCAAGCGACTTGGCTGCAGTAGAAGGAAAGTTGCATAGGGGATGAGGAAGCTCCAGGGATAGCCAGATTTTTCGATTGAAGGCCTACTGAAACCCACTACTACCGACCACGCAGTCTGATAGTTTATATATCAATGATGAAATATTAACATTGCAACACATGCCAATACGGCCTTTTCAGTTTACTAAATTGCAATTTTAAATTTAGAAAATGTTGAAAACGTTGCGGAATGATGACGCATGCGCGTGACGTCACGGATTGTTGCGGACATTTTCTTCCAGGACCGATCACAGTTATAAGTCGTCTGCTTTAATCGCATATTTACACAGTATTCTGGACATCTGTGTTGCTGAATCTTTTGCAATTTGTTCAATTATTAATGGAGACATCAAAGAAGAAAGATGTAGGTGGGAAGCGGTGTATTGCAGCTGCCTCTAGCAACAGAAACACAGCCGGTGTTTCCTTGTTTACATTCCCCGAAGGTGAAGCTTTACTATGGAACAGAGCGGTCAAGCCAACATGGTTCTCTACCACATGTCAACCGACAGGTTTTGGGGAGAAAATGGTGGTAATAAGTCGGCTCTTACCGTAGACATGAGCGGAGCTTGCGTCGTTCCTCGTGCACCTGTCAAAGAGGCAGCTGCGGACTGTCTTGCCTCCTCCGACCGGCCGCCCCCGAACCTGGGATACTTCCACCGTGGAGGAGGGGGGAAAAAGCTCAGCCCGGCCTGACCGGCTGCCTTCGCTTTGCCTCGTCGAGAAACGTGGCTTCCCTCAGAGACACTGGCGGTCACCACACCCGTGGCCACACCCCTCTGACTTTCAGGTACGACTGTATAATCTCACTAAAACACTAGTAATACAATAAGCAGATAAGGGATTTTCCAGAATTATCCTAGTAAATGTGTCTAATAAAATCTGAATCGCTCCCACTGCCCTGCATTTTTTTTTTTTCTAGTCCTTCACTCTCACTATCCTCATCCACGAATCTTTCATCCTCGCTCAAATTAATGGGGAAATCGTCGCTTTCTCGGTCCAAAATCGCTCTCGCTGCTGGTGGCCATGATTGTAAACAATGTGAGGATGTGAGAAGCTCCACAACCCGTGACGTCACGCACACATCGTCTGCTACTTCCGGTACAGGCAAGGCTTTTTTATTACCGACTAAAAGTTGCGAACTTTATCGTCGATGTTCTCTACTAAATCCTTTCAGCAAAAATATGGCAATATTGCGAAATGATCAAGTATGACACATAGAATGGACCTGCTATCCCCGTTTAAATAAGAAAATCTCATTTTGGTAGGACTTTAAATTTACCATACCAAATATAAAATGTTTCAATTACATCGCGATTCTCACGTTGTGTGATTCGGAATCGATTCTCATTTTTTTTAAAACAGATTTTTTTTTAAATCAATCCAACGAAACAATACGCAGCAATACCATAACAATGCAATCCAATTCCAAAACCAAACCTGACCCAGCAACACTCAGAATTGCAATAAACAGAGCAATTGAGAGGAGACACAAACACGACACAGAACAAACCAAAAGTAGTGAAACAAAAATGATTATTATCAACAACAGTATCAATATTAGTTATAATTTCAGCATAGCAGTGATTAAAAATCCCTCATTGACATTATCATTAGACATTTATAAAAATAAAAACAAGAACAATAGTGTCACAGTGGCTTACACTTGCATCGCATTTCATAAACTGAAAACACACTGTGTCCAATATTTTCACAAAGATAAATAAGTCATATTTTTGGTTCGTTTAATAGTTAAAACAAATTTACATTATTGCAATCAGTTGATAAAATATTGTCCTTTACAATTATAAAAGTTTTTTTTTTTAATCTACTACTCTGCTAGCATGTCAGCAGACTGGGGTAGATCCTGCTGAAGTCATATGTATTGAATGAATACAGAATCGTTTTGAATTGGAAAAATATCGTTTTTTAATCGAGAATCGCATTGAATCGAAAAAATCGATATATTATCGAATCGTGATCCCAACAATCGATATCGGACACCCAAAGAGTTGCAGCCCTAATAGTTATTCAACTACACTACTCTTGATGCAAACATTTGTGAGTGAGTCAAATATTTAGTACACAGTTCAGGCATCCTGCTACGGTCATTGCAATATACGCCTGGGGTCGGCAACCCAAAATGTTGAAAGAGCCATATTGGACCAAAAATACAAAAAACAAATCTGTCTGTAGCCGCAAAAAATGAAAAGCCGCATATAGGTCTTATAATGATGGCAAAACATGAAGTAAGTGCCTATATTAGCTACAGTATATTATCCTACTATCAAAATGACTATGTTTCGCAGGCTGAAGCAAATCTTCATTGACAGAAATGTTGAAATGTAATATTTATTCGACACATTTTTACAACATTAGAAACCATTGGTAAATCAGAGGCTACATAGAAGGTGAGATAACTCCTGGAAACGAATGGCCAAAAGGTATAGATGTGTGTGTCCAAGTTAAAGGAAACGGCAGACTGTCTTCTTCTAATAGATCTATTACAATCTATGGCAAGCTAGGTAATGTTTGCTGCGGTCTGGAACAACATGGCACACAAACAACTATCTGAAAAGCAGCCAATGTTACATACAGATAATACGTCATGAGACATGCAAAACTAAATTATATACAAAGAATATAAAAGTAAAGGACATTAAATGAGTTCAAATATACCTAGAAATGAGGCATAATGATGCAATATGTACATTCAGCTACGCTAAATAGCATGTTAGCATTGATTAGCTTGCAGTCATGCACTTTAAATAAACAAATAAATAAATGATAAATGGGTTGTACTTGTACAGCTCTTTTCTACCTTCAAGGTACTCAAAGCGCTTTGACACTACTTCCACATTTACCCATTCACACACACGTTCACACACTGATGGAGGGAGCTGCCATGCAAGGCACTAATCAGCACCCATCAGGAACAAGAGTTAAGTGTCTTGCTCAGGACACAAAGGACGTGACGAGGTTGGTACTAGGTGGGGATTGAACCAAGGAACCCTCGGGTTGCGCACAACCACTCTCCCCACGGCAACTTTTTTTAGTAGATTGCACTGTACAGTACATATTCCGTACAATTGACCACTAAGTAGTAACACCCAAATAGGTTTTTCAACTTGTTAATCAATTCATGGTAAAATATGCCTGATTAGCACTCCAACAAGTCAATAACATCAACAAAGCACACCTTTGTGCATTCACGCACAGCATTAAACGTTTGGTGGACAAAATCCATCCATCCATTGTCTAACACTTATTCCCTTTGGGGTGGCGGGGGGGCGCTGGTGCCTATCTCAGCTACAATCGGGCGGAAGGCGGCGTACACCCTGGACAATTCGCCACCTCATCGCAGTGGTGGACAAAATGAGACAAAGAATGTATGGAAGATTTGACTTGTAAACAAAACTGTTGCGTCAAAGTCCACAATAGAACCTCAAGAACCTCCGAAATTAGTAGGACAAAACGACGTTCACCAAATACTCTCATCAGTGAAGCATACACACAAACACACTCAACGGTGGGCTTTCTAACAATTTGGAAGGTGTGTGTCATGTTTGTCCTCAAACAAAAAATGTACTAAAACAAAAAACATTATTTTTCTTCATTTAATTTTTTTTTTTTTTTTTTTTTTTTTTAATGCTCCATTGAGCCACTAGGGCAGCACTAAAGAGCCGCATGTGGCTCGAGAGCCGCGGGTCCTGACCCCCTATCTAGCATATTCCAGTGAGTGGAACCCATTTGCTGATATCTCTGGTTAAGTATTTTAATTTATGTACCTTACTTTGTATACAAGAACAACACCAACTAAGCCTTCAGCGATGTAATGGTATACTCAGTAAAAAGATATTGCATATAAATTGTGCTCAGTCACGCCCCCCCCCCCCCTCCCCCCTCACCCTGAGTATCCTAGCCAGCGGAAAACAACACTTTGCTGGCACAGGACATCTCACTTGACTCCACCCAGCTGAAGTAATACACTCTCATTGTCTGCATGTGCACGGATGTGGTAGTGAAGGACATGATGAAACAGCTGACCTGTGTAAAGTACCCTGGAATGTTTCTGTTGACTGAGACCATGTGGAGCACATCAGGAGCTCAACAGTTCTCAGGCACAGAAAATGAACACCTACAGTCGCGATCAAAAGTTTACATACACTTGTAAAGAACATAATGTCGTGGCTGTCTTGAGTTTCCGATAATTTCTACAACTCGTTTTTTTTGTGATGGATTGATTGGAGCACATACTTGTTGGTTACAAAATAAAATCATGATGGGTGGTTCTTTTATGAATTTAATATGGGTCTACAAATCTGCTGGTTCAAAAGTATAAATACAGCAATGTTAATTAATATTTGGTTACATGTCCCTTGGCAAGTTTCACTGCAATAACAAGCTTCTGGCAAGCTTCTGGTTGAATTTTTGACCACCCCTCTAAAACTTTAAAGGCATACTGAAATGAAATTTTCTTATTCAAACGGGGATAGCAGGTCCATTCTATGTGTCATACTTGATCATTTCGCGATATTGCCATTTTTTGGCTGAGAGGATTTAGTAGAGAACATGGACGATAAAGTTCGCAACTTTTGGTCGCTAATAAAAAAGCCTTGCCTGTACCGGAAGTAGCAGACGATGTGCGCGTGACGTCACTGGTTGTAGAGCTCCTCACATCCTCACATTGTTTATAATCATGGCCACCAGCAGCTAGAGCAATTCGGACCGAAAAAAGCGACAATTTCCCCATTAATTTGAGTGAGGATGAAAGATTTGTGGATGAGGATAGTGAGAGTGAAAGACTAGACAACATTTTTTTAAAGCATTTTAAAAAGTTTTAAAAAAAAAGAAAAAGGCGAGGGCAGTGGGAGCGATTCAGATGTTATTAGACACATTTACTAGGATAATTCTGGAAAATCCCTTATCTCCTTATTGTGTTACTAGTGTTTTAGTGAGATTATATGGTACCTGAAAGTGTGCAGACCGCCAGTGTCTCTGAGGGAAGCCACGCAACTGCAGGAGGACGCAAGCTCCGCTCATGTCTACGGTAATTTATTACCACAATTTTCTCACCGAAACCTGTCGGTTGACATGTGGTCGGGAACCATGTTCGCTTGACCGCTCTGTTCCATAGTAAAGCTTCACCTTCGGGAATGTAAACAAGGAAACACCGGCTGTGTTTCTGTTGCTAAAGGCAGCTGCAATATACCACTTCCCACCTCCATCTTTCTTCTTTGACTTCTCCATTATTAATTGAACAAATTGCAACAGATTCAGCAACACAGATGTCCAGAATACTGTGTAATTATGTGATTAAAGCAGACTACTTATAGCTTGGATCGGGCTGGGAAAAAAATGTCCGCTACAACCGGTGACGTCACACGCACACTGTTTCAAAAGTATACATTTTTAACAGGATACTTCGCGCAAAATTTAAAATTGCAATTTAGTAAACTAACAAGGCCGTATTGGCATGTGTTGCAATGTTAATATTTCATCATTGATATTTAAACTATCAGACTGTGTGGTCGGTAGTAGTGGGTTTCAGTAGGCCTTTAAGTCCTGGGAGCAGTTGGGTGTTTAAACAGGACAATGACCCCAAACATAAGTCAAAAGTGGTCAAGGAATGGCTTAATCAGGCTAGAATGAAAGTTTTAGAATGGCCTTTGCAAAGTCCTGACTTAAACAAAGAGGGCAATGCTGAAGAAACAAGTCCATGTCAGAATACCAACAAATGTAGCTGAACTGCATACATTTTTTTTCCACATCCCACCTCCCCGGATTGTAAAAAATCAAATGTAAGTAATCAAATATATATACTTATTATGCTTTCTGATCTCTTTATGTCCACTACTTGCTGTACATATCCTACAAAGTCAGACCTACACTGTTTCAATGGCCATTTCTTAGATGATGCAATTGTTGATGACTGAAGTGCTGATATCAACCAAACCTAAACTTACACATCAATCAACCAATCAATGTTTACTTATATAGCCCTAAATCACTAGTGTCTCAAAGGGCTGCACAAACCACAACACAAACCACAACTACATCCTCGGTAGGCCCACATAAGGGCAAGGAAAACTCACACCCAGTGGGACGTCGGTGACAATGATGACTATGAGAACCTTGGAGAGGAGGAAAGCAATGGATGTACCCCCCAATGTATATACTGATGATTAACTTGTGTGATGACTGTATTATGCTGATAGTACATATTTGTACTATGAATTGATTTACGTGGAACCCGACTTAAACAAGTTGAAAAACTTATTTGGGTGTTACCATTTAGTGGTCAATTAATTGTACGGAATATGTACTGTACTGTGCAATCTACTAATAAAAGGTTCAATCAATCAATCAATCAATCAAAAAGAGTGGTCAAAAACTCTACCAGAAGCTTGCCAGAAGCTTGTGGATGGCTACCAAAAGCGTCTTATTGCAGCAAAACTTGCCAAGGGACATATAACCAAATATTAACATTGCTGTATGTATACTTTTGACCCAGCAGATGTGGTCACATTTTCAGTAGACCCATAATAAATTCATAAACGGGGATAGCAGGTCCATTCTATGTCATACTTGATCATTTTGCGATATTGCCATATTTTTGCTGAAAGGATTTAGTAGAGAACATCGACGATAAACTTTGCAACTTTTGGTGCTGCTAAAAAAGCCTTGTCTTTACCGAAAGTAGCAGACGATGACGTCACCAGGGTGAGGGCTCCTCCCGTCGTCACATTGTTTTTAATGGGAGCCTCCAGCAGCAAGACCTATTCGGATCGAGAAAACGACAATTTCCCCATTAATTTGAACGAGGATGAAAGATTTGTGGATGAGGATATTGATAGCGAAGGACTAGAAAAAAAATAAAAATAGTAAATAAAGTAAAAAAAAATTGGGACGGATTCAGATGTTTTTAGACACATTTACTAGGATAATTCAGGGAAATCCCTTATCTTTCTATTGTGTTACTAGTGTATTAGTGGGAATAAATAGTACCTGATAGTCGGAGGGGTGTGTCCACGGGTGTCTTGAGGCCAGTGTCTTAGGTATGTCGACGGCAGATACAAGGACGGCGCAAACTCCACAGATCTCCGGTAAAAGGCGACTTTTTACCACAATTTTCCCACCGAAACCTGCCGGTTGACAAGTGGTCGGGAACCATGTTCGCCTGACCGCTCTGATCCATAGTAAAGCTTCCCTTCCGGGAATTTTAAACAACGAATCACCGTGTGTTTGTGTGGCTAAAACTTCCTAACTTCATCTTTCTACTTTGACTTCTCCATTATAACTTGAACAAATTGCAAAAGATTCAGCAACACAGATGTCCAGAATACTGTTCAATTGCGCGATGAAAAGAGACAACTTTTAGCCGCAAATAGTGCTGCGCTATTTCCTGACAGTCTTCATTCCGCGACGTTTTCAACAAGAAACTCAGCAGGAAATTTAAAATTGCAATTTAGTAAACTAAACCGGCCGTATTGGCATGTGTTGCAATGTTAATATTTCATCATTGATATATAAACTATCAGACTGTGTGGTCGGTAGTAGTGGGTTTCAGTAGGCCTTTAACTGTAAGAGAGGTACTAATTCAACAAAGGAGGTAGAAGTCATGTCCAAGAACACATAGTAGACATTTGAACGGACACCTCACAAGGTGCTATGTCTCAGAAACATTTAGCCTTTTGAAAGTCAAGAGACCATCTGAAAGATTTAAATGCCACACATCCTCATTCAAAGCTGCAGTTCAAGACCCGAGCAATGAGTCTAAAAAGAGGCCAACTGCTGTGTTGCTCTGTTTGAAGTCATTTGTCAGCTCCTAAAGATAGCGTTTTCAGCACTGGCAATCATTACTGATAATAAACACTGTTGCAGATAGCTGCCTGCAACCCACTGCTTCAACTAAAACTTCCACAAAAAAAAAAGGGCGTGCATAACCTTTTAACAGCAGGTTGTTTTGAAATCCATCTCACCTACGGTATGAGGGAAAGCAGAAGTCTAGAGGCGGTACTGCATTCTTAAAATAATCAAAACATCCTACAATCTATGTTCCATTGTAACATGGAAGAGGGTGAATGGACAGCCCCAAGGCAAGTACATTCTAGTGTGTGTGTGTGTGTGTGTGTGTGTGTGTGTGTGTGTGTGTGTGTGTGTGTGTGTGTGTGTGTGTACAGTATAAATTCAGAATAAAGTCACAGGAATGTGGTTTTATGTTCATTGAGTCAGATGTGACAGGAAGGGAAGAACTTCAGAAAGTAAACTAAATAAGCAGAAGGTGACCCCCACACCCCACGCAAAACTAAGGTAAAAAAAAAAAAAAGCCTAATATGTGTGTGCGGTTAAAATAGTTTTTTTGTCGTATTTACGAAATATTATTTATTCAGCCCACACAAAATTCTCCAAATTAAACACATCTTGTAGAGCTTAATTCGTTAGTAGAAGTCCTGGAAAAAGTTGAATCACGTCCGAATCGTGATTCTGATTCTTAATCGATTCGTTATTTTCAATTGAATTAAAATATAATGTATTTTTTAAGATCACATTTTTCATAATACATTTTTAGGTCATCCCTGCACTTACTTCAGCAGCCAATAGAAGCTATTGTATACTTTTTGAAAAGTTTTGTATCATAAATTTATACCAAATAATACAAACCCTGTTTCCATATGAGTTGGGAAATTGTGTTAGATGTAAATATAAACTGAATACAATGATTTGAAAATCATTTTCAACCCATATTAAGTTGAATGCACTACAAAAACAAGATATTTCATGTTCAAACTCATAAACTTTTTTTTTTTTTTTTTGCAAATTTAATTAACTTAGAATTTCATGGCTGCAACATGTGCCAAAGTAGTTGGGAAAGGGCATGTTCACCACTGTGTTACATCACCTTTTCTTTTAACAACACTCAATAAACGTTTGGGAACTGAGGAAACTAAATTGTAGAAGCTTTGAAAGTGGAATTATTTCACGTTCTTGTTTTATGTACAGCTTCAGTCGTTCAACAGTCCGGGGTCTCCGCTGTCGTATTTTACGCTTCATAATGCGCCACACATTTTTCGATGGGGGACAGGTCTGGACTGCAGGCGGGCCAGGAAAGTACCCGCACTCTTTTTTTTACGAAGCCACGCTGTTGTAACATGTGCTGAATGTGGCTTGGCATTGTCTTGCTGAAATAAGCAGGGGCATCCATGAAAAAGACGGCGCTTAGATGGCAGCATATGTTGTTCCAAAACCTGTATGTACCTTTCAGCATTAATCGTACACAAACAAATGTGTAAGTTACCCACGCCTTGGTCACTAATGCACCCCCATACCATCACAGATGCTGGATTTTGAACTTTGCGTCGATAGCAGTCTGGATGGTTCGCTTCCCTATTTGGTCCGGATGACACGATGTTGAATATTTCCAAAAACAATTTGAAATGTGGACTCGTCAGACTACAGAACACTTTTCCACTTTGCATCAGTCCATCTTAGATGATCTCGGGCCCAGAGAAGCCGGTGGCGTTTCTGGATGTTGTTGATAAATGGCTTTCGCTTTGCATGGTAGAGATTTACTCACACTTACAGATGTAGCGACGAACTGTATTTAGTGACAGTGGTTTTCTGAAGTATTCCTGAGCCCATGTGGTGATATCCTTTAGAGAGTGATGTCGGTTTTTGATACAGTGCCGTCTGAGGGATCGGAGGTCAAGGTCATTCAATGCCGCTTACGTGGAGTGATTTCTCCAGATTTTCTGAACCTTTTGATGATATTATGGACCGTAGATGTTATAATCCCCAAATTTCTTGCAATCGCACTTTGAGAAACGTTGTTCTTAAACTGTTTGATTATTTGCTCACGCAGTTGTAGACAAAGGGGTGTACCTCGCCCCATCCTTTCTTGTGAAAGACTGAGCATTTTTTGGGAAGTTGTTTTTATACCCAATCATGGCACCCACCTGTTCCCAGTTAGCCTGCACACCTGTGGGATGTTCCATATAAGTATTTGATGAGCATTCTTCAACTTTTTCAGTATTTATTGCCACCTTTCCCAACTTCTTTGTCACGTGTCGCTGGCATCAAATTCTAAAGTTAATGATTATTTGCAAAAAAAAAAAAAATTTTAATAGTTTGAACATCAAATATGTTGTCTTTGTAGCATATTTAACTGAATATGGGTTGAAAATGATTTGCCAATCATTGTATTCCGTTTGTATTTACATCTAACACAATTTCCCAACTCATATGAAAACGGGGTTTGTACATTGTGAGAAGCGGTTTGAATCAACACTCATGTTGAATCGAGTATTGATCCTGAATCAAATCAAATTCTATGATGCCCAAATATTCCCACCTTTATTTGTTAGTGTTACATTTGTGCTGGTACAGAATTCTTACCTATGCTGCCATACCTTTTGAGTTATCAAAGATTCAAGTTTTCATGAAAGACATCATAAGCCCCCCACCGTCTGACATACATTTTTGCTTTTTATTTATTTTTTATTCTTATTGTAATATTTCTCTATTTTGATTCCATCTAAACCCCCATTATTTACTTTTTACTTTTATTTAAATTGATCTCAACTCTGTACACTGCTGCTGGAATTTAAATTTTCCTGAAGGAACTCTCCTGAAGGAATCAATAAAGTACTATCTATCTATCTATATACTAAACCAAAACAGTTTCATTGTTTAGAGCTGTGTAAATGATGTTATAAGCTGGTTAAATTAATGATATAGTTATTTTAATGTTTTATTATGAACCTTATTAAAACCAAATTAAAGCAGATTAGTCAACAATAAGGCGAGTGTTGTTTGATTATTTTTACATCTCATTGTGTGGTCCCAACATCAGTCAGTCAGTCAGTCAACTAAGAAAAAAATAGCACACTGACACAACCAACAACAAGTAGCCATAAAATAACAACAAACTAAAATGCTGTGTGTATGTTCTAGCAATGTTTTATAGTCAATGAAGTCATCACCGACAACCATAGCTTTATTAAGTCAGGCAGTTGAGTGACGGCACTCATCAGAGACTGAAAACACGATACGCAGATATGTTGGCTAACTTCCAGAACCTCTTGTAAGAGATATCCCCAATAAGGAGATTCAAAAAAAAAACTTCTCTATGAATGGTTCAAGCTTCAGGAAGTTTTGTTTGCAACTGGAGACGCACATTGAGACAGACGATAATTCCAAATAACTCATCCTCATTAATATCGTTAATAGATTAGATAAATGATCCTTCACCACGGTATATGCCAGTGTTTTTCAACCTTTTTTGAGCCAAGGCACATTTTTTGCGTTGAAAAAATCCAGAGGCACACACCACCAGCAGAAATCCTTAAAAAATGAAACTCAGTTGACAGCAAAAAGTCGTTGTCGCAATTGTTGGATATGACAACCAAGCATGCATCAATATAGCTCTTGTCTCAAAGTAGGTGTACTGTCACCACCTGTCACATCACTCCATGACTTGTTGAGTTGTTTGCTGTTTTCCTGTGCGTAGTGTTTTAGTTATTGTCTTGCGCTCTTATTTTGCTGTCTTTTTCTCCTTTTTTGGTATTTCCCTGTAGCAGTTTCATGTCTTCCTTTGAGTGATATTTCCCGCATCTACTTTGTTTTAGCAATCAAGAATAGTTCAGTTGTTTTATCCCTATTTGTGGGGACATTGTTAATTGTCATGTCATGTTTGGATGTACATTCTAGACGCCGCCTTTACTCCACAGTAAGTCTTTGCTGTCGTCCAGCATTTTGTTTTTGTTTACTTAGTAGCCAGTTCAGTTTTAGTTTCGCTCTGCATAACCTCCCCTAAGCTTCAATGCCTTTTCTTAGGGGCACTCACCTTTGGGCATCGCCACCACCCGTCGACTGGTGCTGAAGAAAAGTGCGGGGCCGACCTTTAGGTTGTATAGGTACGTCCATGTAATCTCATTAAAACACTAGTAACACAATAAGCAGATAAGGGATTTTCCAGACTTATCCTAGTAAATGTGTCTAATAACATCTGAATAATAATAATAATAATGGATTAGATTTATATCGCGCTTTTCTACTCAAAGCGCTCACAGTGAAGTGGGAACCCATCATTCATTCACACCTGGTGGTGGTAAGCTACATATGTAGCCACAGCTGCCCTGGGGTAGACTGACGGAAGCGTGGCTGCCAGTTTGCGCCTACGGCCCCTCCGACCACCACCAATCATGCATTCTTTATTCGTTCACCAGTGAGAGCGGCACCGGGAGCAAGGGTGAAGTGTCCTGCTCAAGGACACAACGGCAGCGATTTGGATGTCAATAGGTGGGAAGCGAACCTGAAACCCTCAGGTTTCTGGCACGGCCGCTCTACCCACTACGCCGCCCCAATAACATCTGAATCGCTCCCACTGCCCTCGTCTGTTTTTATTTTATTTTATTTTTTATTGTATTTTCGAGTCCTTCACTCTCACTTTCCTCATACACAAATATTTCATCCTCGCTCAAATTAATGGGGAAATCGTCGCTTTCTCAGTCCGAATCGCTCAAGCTGCTGGTGGCCATGATTGTACACAATGTGAGGATGCGAGGAGCTCCACAACCCGTGACGTCACGCGCTACGAAGCCTTTTTTATTAGCGACCAAAAGTTGCAAACTTTATCGTCGATGTTCTTTACTAAATCCTTTCAGCAAAAATATGTCAATATCACAAAATGATCAAGTATGACACATAGAATGGACCTGTTATCCCCGTTTAAATAAGAAATTCTCATTTCAGTAGGCCTTTAAAACAGTTAAAAAAAAATAAAAGGTCAAGTTTAGATTCAACACAAATAGGGATTAAGGACAGATGATATACAAATGTGTTGACTTTGGCAAAGTGTAACTACAGGCTGTTTTAGACGCAGCAGACACATTTGCTCATTCGCCACACTTGGTGAATGAAGGGGAATTAGGACTAAATATGCCAATGAGTTCATGTTGGCTGCCATTCCTCTCCTCCCCTGCTCCTCCTCACTCTGCAGTAGCGCCACCGCTCCAGTCTTGGCATCAATCACCCTATGGGCAGATATGCAATCTAACTGTGCAAACAATTAAAGGCAGCTCCTCTGCACTCTAAACCACTCAGTCGTGTTGCTGTGTAACAGATTTACCCAGTATGCTTACAGATTAACTGCAGGGATGCACTGATGAATGGCGTTCTTGTGAAGTATGTTTGCTGAAGTGAGGACAATAAAGCAGAACCGGCTACTATTTGCAAGGATGTGTATCTTTGAACTTGGCTAGGATAGTCATTTGATTTCGTAACTATGGTGTTGCCTCGGTTTTTGTACGCTCCTTTTTTGTATGATTCAGTTTGACGAAAATGCTGGCTAAACTTGGTTTTGGTAAGCCAACTCGATTATCATACAGTTAGAGTTTTAAACAAAGGTAAAAAAAAGTACAAACCCCGTTTCCATATGAGTTGGGAAATTGTGTTAGATGTAAATATAAACGGAATACAATGACTGGCAAATCATTTTCAACCCATATTCAATTGAATATGCTACAAAGACAACATATTTGATGTTCAAACTGATGAAAAAATGTTTGTGTGCAAATAATCATTAACTTTAGAATTTGATGCCAGCAACACGTGACAGAGAAGTTGGGAAAAGTGGCAATAAATACTGACAAAAATGAGGAATGCTCATCAAACACTTATATGGAACATCCCACAGGTGTGCAGGCTAATTGGGAACAGTTGGGTGCCTTGACTGGGTATAAAAGCAGCTTCCATGAAATGCTAAGTAATTCACAAACAAGGATTGGGTGAGGGTCACCACTTTGTAAGCATATTGTCGAACAGTTTTAGAACAACATTTCTCAACGAGCTATTGCAAGGAATTTAGGGATTTTACCATCTACGGTCCGTAAAATCATCAAAAAGTTCAGAGAATCTGGAGAAATCACTGCACGTAAGCGATGATATTACGGACTTTTGATCCCTCAGGCGGTACTGCATCAAAAACCGACATCAGTGTGTAAAGGATATCACCACATGGGCTCAGGAACACTTCATAAAACCACTGTCAGTAACTACAGTTGGTCGCTACATCTGTAAGTGCAAAGTAAAACTCTACTATGCACAGCAAAACCCATTTATCAACAATATCCTGAAACGCCGCCGGCTTGGCTGGGCCCGAGCTCACCTAAGATGGACTGATGCAAAGTGAAAAGGTGTTCTGTGGTCTGACGAGTCCACATTTCAAATTATATTTAGAAACAGAGGACGTGGTGTCCTCCAGAACAAAGAGGAAAATAACCATTCGGATTGTTATAGGCACAAAATTCAAAAGCCAGCATCTGTGATGGTATGGGGGTGTAATAGTGCCCAAGGCATGGGTAATTTACACATCTGAGAAGGCACCATTAATGCTGAAAGGTCCATACAGGTTTTGGAGCAACATATGTTGTCATCCAAGTAACGTTATCATGGACGCCCCTGCTTATTTCAGCAAGACAAGTGTTACAACAGCGTGACTTCTTTAAAAAAGAGTGCTGGTACTTTCCTGGCACGCCTGCAATCCAGACCTGTCTCTCATCTAAAATGTGTGGCGCATTGTGAAGCGTAAAATACGAACTGTTGAACGACTGAAGCTCTACATAAAGCAAAAATGGGAAATAATTCCACTTTCAAAGCTTCAACAATTAGTTTCCTCAGTTCTCAAACGTTTATTGAGTGTTGTTAAAAGAAAAGGTGATGTAACACAGTGGTGAACATGTCTTTTCCCAACTACTTTGGCACGTGTTGCAGCCATGAAATTCTAAGTTAATTTGAACATCAAATATCTTGTCTTTGTAGTGCATTCAATTGAATATGGGTTGAAAAGGATTTGCAAATCATTGTATTCCGTTTATATTTACATCTAACACAATTTCCCAACGCATACGAACGGGGTTTGTAAGTTAAATTAGGCTATATTTACACTGCAGGGTCAGATTTTTTTTTTTGTCAAATCTAATCTTTTTAGGGGCCGTTCACATTACAAAACAAAAATGCCATTTCTATTGTGAATGCAATCTGACCCGCATGCGGATAGGACGTCATGACGTCGCACGCAATGCAGTGTTCACGGAATAAAACATGGCTTCCACTCCAATAGGTCTTAGTACTGGCACATTTGTGGGTATTTCAAAGATTTTGTGCAATCAAAGTAAAATTTTTCTGAACCAAATTATTGCATATAGACAATTAAGAAGAAAGAGGACAAGTATTTGGTCTCCGGCAGTTTTACAAGATATTTTGCTTCGATGTCTGCTTGAAGAGCGTGTCTATAGGCGAGCAGTCGGAGATTGGAGTGGTGGTACTTTCATGCGAGTTCCTAAAACATTTTATTTTCAACTGTTTTCTGCTTCATTGACAACTATTCATTTTGTAACTGTCTATTTTGGCAAATAATTATGACGTTTCATTCGACCTGAGCGCGAGAGTGTTCACATTGAGAACACATCGCATATACAGTGTATTTGATTTATTCCCAGATACGAAAGAGGCCTGGGTCGGATATGAAAAAATTTGGAATTGCACTGTTCACTTTGCACAGGTCGCAAATGAGCAAAAAAATTGGAAGTGACCTGCAGTGTGAACAGGATCTCTGTGTCCCCTTCCCCTTTACATTCACTTTTGTGTGGCGGTCTGCCACGGATGAATTTTTACCGCCTTAAACGGATCTGTGCTACCTGTTAAGAATTCTCGATGCACCTTAGTGTTGGGGGGATATAGACCTGTGTTTTTCAACCACTGTGCCGCGGTACTCTAGTGTGCTGTGAGATACAGTCTGGTGTGCCACGGGAGATTATCTAAGTTCCCCTATTTGGGTTAAAAATATTTTTTCCAAAACAGTAATTATAGTCTGCAAATTATGTGTTGTTGTTGAGTGTCGGTGCTCTCTAGAGCTCGGCAAAGTAACCGTGTAATACTCTTCCATATCAGTAGGTGGCAGCCGGTAGCTAATTGCTTTGTAGATGTCAAAAACAGCGGGAGGCAGCGTGGAGGTAAAAAGGTATCTAATGCCCATCCATCCATCCATTTCTACCGCTTATTCCCTTTGGGGTTGCGGGGGGCGCTGGTGCCTATCTCAGCTACAATCGGGCGGAAGGCAGGTTACACCCTGGACAAGTCGCAACCTCATCCCAGAGGTATCTAATAGTTTAACCAAAAATAAAACGTGAGTGTCCCTAAGAAAAGGCATTGAAGCTTAGGGAAGGCAGAACGAAACTAAAACTGAACTGGCGACAGAGTAAACAAAAACAGAATGCTGGACGACAGCAAAGACTTACTGTGGAGCAAAGACGGCATCTACAATGTAGATCCGAACATGACGTGACAATCAACAATGTCCCCACAAAGAAGGATGAAAACAACTGAAATATTCTTGATCGCTAAAACAAAGAAACTACTACAGGAAAATACCAAAAAAGAAAGAAAAAAAGGCACCAAAATAGGAGAGCAAGACAAGAACTAAAACACTACACACAGGAAATTCTATAAATTTGGCCGACAACATGTTTTAGTACTATCATATCGTGATAATGCATGTTAATGACACATTCGAGCTGTGTCCCCCAAATTTGACAGTGACAAGCAAACAAACGTGTCTTCAACCACTGTAGCATTCTCGCTAGCTACAGTGTGAAGCTACTACTAAATCATTAATCCTTGTCTCTCTGGCGGAAAATAAACTATGTTTCTTATAAGTATCATTTGAGGATGAGGACTAGCTACACTTCATACCATAGGAGTATCTACTAACCACTAAACGCTAAGTTTGAGTTCTTGAATGTAAACAAAGGTGGGTTGATCGTTACAAATATTGACAGTAACAAAACCAAGTATATCAGTATATCGTTGATACTACAGTGGTTAATCAATAGTTTTTCATTGTCAAAAAATATTGGCGTTTGTGTTCTCTCAGGAAATAAGTCCTTGGATAAATAAGCCCGCGGCAAACTGGTTGAAGCTACACCTACGAGTCGATGCGGAATGTTCAATGACCAATTTCTGTCAAGGCCCACCGGGGCCGACATCTTCAATCTCGGAACATCCTCCCAACAAACCGTTGTTCGCAGGGGGGCCTAAGCCAGAGACCCTCAGGTACTCTCAACACTCACAGAGGGAGACAAGGTGTTCAATAAGCGACGATTCGACTACAAGGTTGAAAGACTATTCGAAAATTTTAGCCCCCTAAAAGTAGTTTATTGCGAATAATTGGGATTAATCAAAATTCAAAAGTCTGATTTTAAAAACTAATCATGACAGCACTATTTAATATGCAGGCATTGCATTTATAACAAAGCAGTAGGGGTGTAACGGTACTCAAAAATTTCGGTTCGGTACGTTCCTCAGTTTAGAGGTCACGGTTCGGTTCATTTTCAGTACAGTAAATAAACAACAAAATATTAATTTTTGGGTTATTCATTTACCAAATTTGTAAACAATGGCATAACATACATACATATACACACATGGTCCATTGCCAAGGTTAATGTGGTCAACATATATAAAATAAAAACTAAAGAAGATAAGGCTCAGAATGGTTTCTTAACAAAACCTTTCTACATATAAAGTGCGTTTTTTGATTGATTGATTGAGACTTTTATTCGTACATTGCATAGTACAGTACATATTCCGTACAATTGACCACTGAATGCAAACACACCAATACGTTTTTCAACTTGTTTAAGTCGGGGTACACGTTCATCAACCCCCCTCCCCCCAGCCCAGCTAAGTTGGCAGTAAGAGCATATTGTTCTTCCACCATAGAAGTGGGTCAAAATCTAGTTTTTAATGCAATACAGCACCCCCCTGCCACCCCGAACGGGACAAGCTGTAGAAATTGGATGGATGGATGGATGGTCTTAAAACTGCTGCTGTAAAAACATTTGTTATTGCTTCAGCCCTGCCTGACTCGCCGAGGAGAGGCTGCTTGAATGCGGTGGTGACGCTTCAAATAGGTTAGCATGTTTGACATGATGGCAGAAGCGTACCCTACTGCTTCTGAAAAATGTCGGCAAACCTCCGTCCTCCGTTGTTGTATCGCACCGCGCAGCCAAAGTGTTCCCAAACGGGAGATCTTAACGAGGCAGGAGGGTCTTCCAGCTCTGGCTTTTGCATGTTGTCCTAGCCCGGTCGCTGCTAGCCAGCCGTGTGTTGTGCCTCGCTCTGAATTATTTACACAACCTGCGGTGCGCTACCTAATATGTCCGTGTGGAAACTCGTTCAGTACACCTCCGAACCGGACAGAAACCCCCGTACCGAAACGGTTCAATACAAATACACGTACCGTTACACCCCTACAAAGCAGATAAGAGAATAACGAGATATTGTACTTGTGTGTTTCAGATATCAGAGTAATGGACGCCTCAAAGTCCACAACTAAAGTTGATGAGTCCATCTGATGATTTTGTGTTCACAGTTTGTGAACACAAAATCCCTATCGTTTATGAACACGTGACTTGTCTGGGGGGGAAAGGGAAGAATATTTATTTTTTGTCCGTTATTATGCGTCAATGGTTTATTTTACTAATTAGAAGATGGTGTCATCCCCCCCACGCCCCAATGGGGCTGCAGTTCTATGGGAAATTTGTTAAATGTATATTTATCAATTTCTACGCGTAAAAATCCATTCTGCACTATAAAATGATTGTGTGTTCTTACTAATGGGTGGGGTTCATTAAATTTGCATTATTTGTAATAGGAAAAAATTGCTTTGGGTTCCATACGAACTGGTCTTCGGGAGACCTTGTGATTACTCACAAAAACCAAGACATCACTTCACTACAATACTTTACTGTTGTACCTTGTTTTTACTGTTAAACCTTGTTTGTAATGACTACTGCTGCAAACCAAATTGCCCCTCGGGGACAAAAAAGATTTTCTAAGAATACATAGCCATGGTAAAACTACAGATTTGTTTTTAATTTTGATCTTTGAATGATCTTTGCAATGTAACATGGTTGCAATGATAAAACATAGTTTCACATTTGTAACTTCATCGTAGGGCTGGGCGCTATATCGATATACACGATATATCGTGGGTTTGTCTCTGTGCGATATAGAAAATGACTATATCGTGGTATTCGAGTATATGTTCTCACGCAGTCGCTTTTAGCTGAGGGCATTACATTACAGGCCCTTCTCGCTCTTTCCGGTCTCTCCTCACAGACAGCAAGCACACATACGTCACATACGTATACGCCCTCACGGAGCAGAGGGGTAGCAGCATGGGTAACGTTAGCTGTGATGCTAGCAGAGCCGTGCGAGTGGTAATACAAGAGAAAGAAGGTGCGAATGAAGGAAATTCCCAAGAAAAACAAAAGGGGGTCCATCGTCTGGCGGTGGTTTGGCTTCAAGTGGGAATATGTCAAACAGACAACCGTAATAAGTCAAGCCTGCGGCAAAAGTGTTGCTATAAAAAGTAGCATTACTGCTAATATGTAGCATCATTTGAAAAGTCACCTGCTAGAGAATGAAGAGTGCATACTCCGCATGTCAACATCTCCGTTCGGTACCACACGGCCACACCCTCAAAATGCAAAGGCAAACATTTCCAGATCAACACCGTATGAAAAAAATAGTCAACAACAGAATTTAATAACTTCCATAGTAACCTCCCACATAGCGAAGGACGAACACTATTTGATTTCCTATTATGCAGCTTATATTTATTTGACATTTAAAATGTCTCCGACAATCTTGCCCTTTCTGTTTTGGAAATGACATGAACGTTTGTGCCATTGCTTAATAACTGTTTAATAATAATAGTAATAATAATAATAATATTAATAATAATAATAACATCTCCGGGTTGGGGAGGAGACCCTGCCCCAAGTGGAGGAGTTCAAGTACCTAGGAGTCTTGTTCACGAGTGAGGGAAGAGTGCATCGTGAGATCGACAGGAGGATCGGTGCGGCGTCTTCAGTAATGCGGACGTTGTATCGATCCGTTGTGGTGAAGAAGGAGCTGAGCCGGAAGGCAAAGCTCTCAATTTACCGGTCGATCTACGTTCCCATCCTCACCTATGGTCATGAGCTTTGGGTCATGACCGAAAGGATAAGATCACGGGTACAAGCGGCCGAAATGAGTTTCCTCCGCCGTGTGGCGGGTCTCTCCCTTAGAGATAGGGTGAGAAGCTCTGCCATCCGGGAGGAACTCAAAGTAGAGCCGCTGCTCCTCCACATCAAGAGGAGCCAGATGAGGTGGTTCGGGCATCTGGTCAGGATGCCACCCGAACGCCTCCCTAGGGATGTGTTTAGGGCATGTCCAGCTGGTAGGAGGCCACGGGGAAGACCCAGGACACGTTGGGAAGACTATGTCTCCCGGCTGGCCTGGGAACGCCTCGGGATCCCCCGGGAAGTGCTAGACGAAGTGGCTGGAGATAGGGAAGTCTGGGCTTCCCTGCTTAGGCTGCTGCCCCCGCGACCCGACCTCGGATAAGCGGAAGATGATGGATGGATGGATAATAACAATACTAATAATGGATTAGATTTATATCGCGCTTTTCTATTGTTAGGTACTCAAAGCGCTCACAGAGAGGTGGGAACCTATCATTCATTCACACCTGGTGGTGGTAAGCTACATTAGTAGCCACTGCTCCCCTGGGGTAGACTGACAGAAGCGTGGCTGCCAGTTTGCGCCTACGGCCCCTCCGACCACCACCAATCAAGGGGCAAGGGTGAAGTGTCCTGCCCAAGGACACAACGGCAGCGGTTTGGATGTCAATAGGTGGGAAGCAAACCTGCAACCCTCAGGTTTCTGGCACAGCCGCTCTACCCACTACGCCATGCCGTTTTGGCGTAGTGGGTTTTGGTCAATTGACTAATTTGTGATTTCCTTCTCTGCATGAAAGTTTAAAATGAGCATATATTAATGCAGTATGAACAAAAATGTTTTGATGTAGACACATAGAATCATCATACTGCTGTGATTATATGCATCAAGTGTTCATTCAAGGCCAAGGCAAAATATCGAGATATATATCGTGTATCCTGATGTGGCCTAAAAATATCGAATTATTAAAAAAAGGCTATATCGCCCAGCCCTACTTCATCCTCATCTAAAAAGATCCCAGTGTTGAAATTAAAACCATATGAGCAAACAATAAGATGTGCTGCAACAATGCCTCTACAGCCACCGATCTAAGGCAGAGAGCAGCAATGACATCAGGACACCAACTATTTCCACATTATACTGAGGACATATTTGAAATTGTTTCTGTCCTTGCTCGCAAACATTTCTAAGACAAGGGTATAATGGAACAAAATCAAGTGTGTACAGTTGGTGGTCAGGTGACGTGACAGAGAGTTAAACCCACTTTTGACAATACAGACCAGGTATTTGCTTTCCATTGCGCGCACGGTTCAAGACGATGTTGCACAACTTTCAAGAATTGTCAAATGGTGTGTGTTCGAGTGACAAGAAGAAAAAGAATATGAGTGGAATGTTTTGAGAGATAAAAAAAACAACCAGTTTCCTTTACAGCCTTTGACTGGGCCTCTACGGCATTCACCCTGAAACAGTCCTTCACTGTACTGTGGACACAAAAGCAAGAATCTACTAGTGTAACCACTGACAGTCCTACGGTGTCCGCAGACAGAGCTCCTGTGTGCGCGGCATAATCCCCACACAGCTGGGTTCGAGGGCAATAAACCTCTGTAAAGAGTCCACACAATTTGGCACCAAGTGAGCCAAGAGGCAGGTGGGGGATAAGCAGGGTTGTGTAACTATCCAAAATCCACTTGAACCCTGAAATTCAGAGCAAAGCCCCTTGACTACACAATGGGAAAATAATAGAGAAATGGAAAAGAGGACATGTTTTTATTGGGCCAAATTCATTTATAACAAAAAAGGCCTACTGAAACCCACTACTACCGACCACGCAGTCTGATAGTTTATATATCAATGTTGAAATATTAACATTGCAACACATGCCAATACAGCCTTTTTAGTTTACTAAATTGCAATTTTAAATTTCCCCGAAGTTTCTTCTTGAAAATGTTGCGTGATAATGACGTGTACGCGTGACATCACGGGCTCTTAGGAAATATGAGCGCTGCACACACACACACAGCTAAAAGTCGTCTGCTTTAACGGCATAATTACACAGTATTTTGGAGATTTGTGTTGCTGAATCTTTTGCAATTTGTTCAATTGATATTGGAGAAGTCAAAGTAGAAAGATGGAGGTGGGAAGCTTTAGCCTTTAGCCACACAAACACACGGTGATTCCTTGTTTAAAATTCCCAGAGGTGAAACTTTACTATGTATCAGAGCGGTCAAGCGAACATGGATCCCGACCGAATGTCAACCAGCAGGTTTCGGTGGGAAAATTGTGGTAAAAAGTCGCTTCTTACTGGAGATCAGTTGAGCTTGCCCCGTCCATAAAGCTGCCGTCAACTTCCCTGAGACACTGGCGTCAACACACCCGTGGACACACACCTCCGACTATCAGGTACTGTTAAACTCACTAAAACACTAGCAACACAATAGAAAGATAAGGGATTTCCCAGAATTATCCTAGTAAATGTGTCTAAAAACATCTGAATCCGTCCCAATACAATCGCGTTTTTTTTTGTTTTTTTTACTTTTTGTAGTCCGTCGCTATCAATATCCTCAAACACGAATCTTTCATCCTCGCTCAAATTAATGGGGAAATTGTCGTTTTCTCGGTCCGAATAGCTGTGTTTGTTGGAGGCTCCCATTAAAAACAATGTGAATATGTGTGGAACCCTGCAACTCGTGACGTCACGGGCTGTTAGGAAATATGAGCGCTGCACACACACACACACACAGCTAAAAGTCGTCTGCTTTAACGGCATAATTACACAGTATTTCGGAGATTTGTGTTGCTGAATCTTTTGCAATTTGTTCAATTAATATTGGAGAAGTCAAAGTAGAAAGATGGAGGTGGGAAGCTTTAGCCTTTAGCCACACAAACACACGGTGATTCCTTGTTTAAAATTCCCAGAGGTGAAACTTTACTATGTATCACAGCGGTCAAGCGAACATGGATCCCGACCGAATGTCAACCAGCAGGTTTCGGTGGGAAAATTGTGGTTAAAAAGTCGCTTCTTACTGGAGGTCAGCTGAGCTTGCCCCGTCCATAAAGCTGCCGTCGACTTCCCTGAGACACACACCTCCGACTACCAGGTACTGTTAAACTCACTAAAACACTAGCAACACAATAAAAAGATAAGGGATTTCCCAGAATTATCCTAGTAAATGTGTCTAAAAACATCTGAATCCATCCCAATGCAATCGCGTTTTTTTTTTAACTTTTTTTTTTTTTCTAGTCCGTCGCTATCAATATCCTCAAACACGAATCATTTATCCTCGCTCAAATTAATGGGGAAATTGTCGTTTTCTCGGTCCGAATAGCTGTGTTTGTTGGAGGCACCCATTAAAAACATTGTGAATATGTGAGGAGCCATCAACATGTGACGTCATCGTCTGCGACTTCCGGTAAAGGCAGGGCTTTTCTGTTAGTGACCGAAAGTTGCGAACTTTATTGTGGATGTTCTCTACTAAATCCTTTCAGCAAAAATATGGCAATATCGCGAAATGATCATCAATCAATCAATCAATGTTTACTTATATAGCCCTAAATCACTAGTGTCTCAAAGGGCTGCACAAACCACAACACAAACCACTACGACATCCTCGGTAGGCCCACATAAGGGCAAGGAAAACTCACACCCAGTGGGACGTCGGTGACAATGATGACTATGAGTACCTTGGAGAGGAGGAAAGCAATGGATGTCAAGCAGGTCTAACATGATACTGTGAAAGTTCAATCCATAGTGGATCCAACACAGCCGCGAGAGTCCAGTCCAAAGCGGATCCAACACAGCAGCGGGAGTCCCGTCCACAGCGGAGCCAGCAGGAAACCATCCCGAGCGGAGGCGGATCAGCAGCGCAGAGATGTCCCAAGCCGATGCTATCCCCGTTTAAATAAGAAAATCTCATTTCAGTAGGCCTTTAATTCTGAGGTCGCAAAGACGGAGAAATATTTTTGCAAGCAGACATTGTATTTAGAAAATAAACTAACCTAAAGCTAAAAAGAACCATTTTTGAGCGAATAAAAATGCATTTTGTGCACAATAAAAGTGTTTGCATGTTTGCTCTTATCAACATTAACACTCAATTACTGATTTCTGCAGTCAGACCAATGCACTCTCTTCTTCTCTCCGAGACTGCTCAGTGGCCTTGCGGTTAGAGTGTCCGCCCTGAGATCGGTAGGTCGTGAGTTCAAACCCTGGCCGAGTCATACCAAAGACTATAAAAATGTGACCCATTACCTCCCTGCTTGGCACTCAGCATCAAGGGTTGGAATTGGGGGGTAAAATCACCCAATTATTTCCCGGGCGCGGCCACCTCTGCTGCTCACTGCTCCTCTATGGGGATGGGGCAAATGCAGAGGATAATTTTACCACACTTAGTGTGTGTGTGTGACATTCATTGGCACTCTAACTTTTAACTCTAACCTCTAGCCTCTGTGCATTCAGCTTTTTTTTTTGCAATTGCTCAAATTCTGCTGTGCCCGCGCGCATCTTTCGCGTAAAAATTGAGTCAAAAAGGCAAACTGGACCGATGTACGCTCTGATTGGCTGCTTGGTCTCATTTAGATCGCTTGTTACATTGTCCTGGAAGCACTTGTGAACAACAGCCAAGCAAGAATCACAGCTCTCTGAAGCTGTTGGGTAATAGTCAAAATTAATGAAGAAGAACAATTTGGTGCACTAAGGCCACATGAAATTTGTTTTAATAATTTGGTTTTATGAACCTTATAGGTAACATTATATGACTACAATGGAGTTATTTTTTAAAGGTTTTTTTTTCAACGTTTTAGTATGAAAACTATTAGCTGTTAGCCGCATATCGATTTAAAAGGAGACCAAGAAACCAATGAAAGCGTACATTTGTCCAGCTCTCTGATTAGTTGCCATTGTCACAAACATAACCCCTTTTCAAAACTTATGCGAGCCCACAGCTGAAATCTGAGCAAGTGTAGAAAAAAAAGCTAAATGTGCAGAGGGGAGAAGTTAAGATAGAAGAAAAGAGGGGTGCAAGAAAGCTAATTGGTCTGCCTGTGCAGAAAGCAGTAATTATTGAGTGTTAATATCGATAATCGCAAACTTCTATTGTGCACAAAATAAACAATTCACTGAAACATTTTTATTTTTCGCTTAATTTATTTTCAAAATATAGTGTCTGTGCTTGCAAAATATATTTTTCTGTCCTCAAAATTTGCCTTTGCGACTTCAAAATTTGGGCAAAAATATAACTCCATAGTTTATGCATTTTGGCATGAGCTAGCACGCAGTTTTGGAGGCCTCTGTTCTGGAAGTCTGGCTACATTGTGACATAATGCAAAGTGTGAATCGATCTGCAGGTGTTCCTAATGTCGTGACCGGGTGACTATATTCTGTATATTGTTTATGAAGTTTATTTTCGACGCAGTCTGGAAAAAAAAAACAGCATTGTTGACTTCTAAATATATATTTAAGCAGAATACATTTTTAAAATATGATTATTTTGGAGACGGTGGGGTGCGGTTTCATTTGCCCTCTGGGAACGCTTCCAGAATCGAACATCTTGCAAACAAAAACGGGTTCTAAAAGTGACTGTGGAGCAAAATTGATGCAAAATTTACAGCAAAGCATATCCAATACATATTATCTAGAGCACAAAAAAGTATTTTAAATGTAGATTAAAGTCATCATAGGTCCCGTTTAAGATAAGTCTATTGATTAAAAGACAGTCAAGCCACTAATAAATCAATATTTACAGTAGCAACGTTAATGTGCTAGAATCATACTTGCCAACCCTCCCGGATTTTCCGGGAGACTCACGAAATTCAGTGCCTCTCCCGAAAACCTCCCGGGACAAATGTTCTCCCGAAAATCTCCCGAAATTCAGGCGGAGCTGGAGGCCACGCCCCCTCCAGCTCTATGAGGACCTGGGTGACGTGTCTGAGGGCGTGTCTGCCCAATGACGTTATAACTGTAGAATGATCGAGAGCGAGTTCTTGGTTTCTTATGTGGGTTTATTGTTAGGCAGTTTCTTTAAGTCCTCCCGGCGCAGTAACAACACACAACAACAGCAGTCACGTTTACGTCTATCACTCTACCTTAAGGCAGTTCGTCTGCCATAAACAGCATGTGACACTCTTAAACATGACAATACTGCCATCTAATGTACATGCACCACACCACCTCCAGGCAACTTCAACCCTTTACTAATCCTCCTCCAATCACATCCCATCTCCCCAGATTGTAAATAACCTAATGGAAATAATCAAATGTATTTCTAATGTATATACTTGTTCTTATGCTATCTGAACTCACTATGTTCTCTGCTGGCTGTACATATCCTACTAAGTAAGACCTACACTGTTTCAATGTCCATTTCTCTGTTGATGCAATTGTTGATGACTGAAGTACTGATATCAACCAAAGCTCCTCATCCCACCCCCCGGATTGCAAATAATTCAATGTATATATTATGATGATTTACTTGTGTGATGACTGTATTATGCTGATTGCTGATAGTATATATTTGTACCATGAATTGATTAACGTGGACCTCCACTTAAACAAGTTGAAAAACTTATTGCGGTGTTACCATTTAGTGGTCAATTGTACGGAATATGTACTGTACTGTGCAATCTACAATTAAAAGTTTCAAACAATCAATCAATCATGCATATGTGACAATAACATCTACTTTAGAAAGTGCAGTGAGTGCACAACTGCGCACACAACAGCTGTAAATATACCCCTCCCCTCTTAACCACGCCCCCAACCACGCCCCTGCCCCACCCCAGGGCCCCGACCACCCCCCTCACCCCTCACCTCCTGAAATCGGAGGTCTCAAGGTTGGCAAGTATGGCTAGAATGCTTCAATTTTTGCTTACCTCTAACACCGGCCCGGCACCTAAGATTATCTGCTCCACTCCACTGGCAAAACCTTTCTGGCTGAGAGCGGTCAGATGATGGATAAGAAAGTTTGTGCTTTGTGTCTTGCCAGAGCCACTTTCCCCAGATATCACAATGCACTGATTGGTCTGTCTCTGCAGCATGGCATGGTAAGCAACATCCGCCACTGCGTAGATGTGAGGCTCCAAGTCTCCCAGTGAGTGATTGTCATACATCTTCACATATTTGGGATTGTAAATTGGCAGGAACTTGAAGGGGTTGATAACGATGAGGATGCTCCCGACGTAGGTGTAGATTTTCTCCTGGCGGAAGCGTGCGCGCAGGTTGTCCAGCAGCGAGCGCTCATTGAGCTCCGGCAGGCAGCATAGATCAGCGTGGTCACCTTGGGATTCGGGTTGCGGCAGTAGTCCACGTTCCACCATGCGCCTGCGCTCCTCCGTGACCTGCAGCCACATCTGTAGGCTGCCGCCGTAATGAATGGAACCGTCCAGGTTCTTCAGCCGTAAAAGGAAGCGGTAATCCTCGCCTCCAGACGCCGAGCGATGCTCCAGAGCCACGCGGGGCCAGAGCAGCATCCTCTGCACAGGGCAGTCGCTGGGGGTGAGGATCCATTCTTCTCCGCCAAACTCTTTCACCTCTGCCAGGACATAACACTTGGTACGGTCCAGCCGGAGGCGATCGATGACATGTTCGATGGTCTCAGCGGCTGAGGTGGTCTTTCGGGCACTGATCGGGCAGTAGATCGTGCCTTCCGCCAGGGCGCCCGGGTAGACGCGCACGGTGAAATCTGAATCCTCAAAGCGCTGCCGCCGTCCCAGACTGCCCATGCCGCCAACGCCATTGCGAACACTCATGGCGGAGCAGGAGTGCCCATTAGCAGCTGTCAGGCACCTCCTTCACTGGGCTGTAGAGGCCACCGACATCAAGACATCACCACTGTAAAAGACAGAAGAAGCATGTCACAACTACTCCGTGGCCTGGTGGTTAGAGTGTCCGACCTGAGATCGGTAGGTTGGGAGTTCAGACCCCGGCCGAGTCATACCAAAGACTATAAAAATGGGACCCATTGCCTCCTTGCTTGGGACTCGGCATCAAGGGTTGGAATTGGGAGTTAAATCACCACTGCTCCCCTCACTTCCCAGGGGGTGATCAAGGGGATGGGTCAAATGCAATCATTGGTACTTTAACTTTAACTTTCCTTTCTGCAAACACAGAGCGCTTAAGCCACCAAAATTTGAAATTTGACCGATTACGACCGAAAGATTCCATAGCTATTACGTAACGTGCCATCCAGCGAAACGGTTTTGCTGGAGCGCGGCATGCATACTCATTGAGGATAAACGACAAGTCATCAGGATCTACAGGATTATCATTAACACACATCCTCGCTCCCGAGTGCACGCATAAGCTCCACTAAACACCGAGACGAGCAGCTGCCGTCCTCTTTTAGCGAGCACACAATCACGCCATTCAAAAATTTTCCTCGGAGAATACACACAAGACAACTAAAGCACGAACACATGTTCCATATACCGGTAAGTAATCACAATCAATTTGAATGGACACATCATTTAAAAAACAGTAAAAGTCTTGAAATGTAAAACAGACGTTTGGCAGGATGTCTTTTCAACAGTATCAACTGAAATAAGAGGTCGCTAGCTAAATACCTACAGATTATACAACCCCTAAAACCAACATCAATAAAGCTCAGGCATCTTATTAAAATGCATGCAGTAGGATGTTTGTCACACTTTCCATTGACTTTAAAACAACAACAACAAAATGAAGACAGGAAATGGAACAGGGTCACGCAGGGTACAAATATTGTGGCCCATAAAAGGCTTGAACCATGGCGGGTTATTTCCTGGTGTCCCTAATCTGACCTCATGTCGTTTGTCACCTTTGCGACTTCGAAATGGCCATGACTCGTACGGACGCAACCTGAACGACATCTTTTCCAGCCTCAAATTGAAAAACAACGCTCAATCTATCTGCAGGTATAAGACAGAATCCATGTACAGTGGGGCAAAAAAGTATTTAGTCAGCCACCGATTGAGCAAGTTCTCCCACTTAAAATGATGACAGAGGTCTGTAATATTCATCATAGGTACACTTAGACTGTGAGAGACAGAATGTGGAAAAAAAATCCAGGAATTCACATTATAGGAATTTTAAAGAATTTATTTGAAAAATATGGTGGAAAATAAGTATTTGGTCAACCATTCAAAGCTCTCACTGATGGAAGGAGGTTTTGGCTCAAAATCTCACGATACATGGCCCCATTCATTCTTTCCTTAACACGGATCAATCGTCCTGTCACCTTAGCAGAAAAACAGCCCCAAAGCATGACGTTTCCACCCCCATGCTTCACAGTAGGTATGGTGTTCTTGGGATGCAACTCAGTATTCTTCTTCCTCCAAACACGACGAGTTGAGTTTATACCAAAAGTTCTATTTTGGTTTCATCTGACCACATGACATTCTCACAATCCTCTGCTGTATCATCAGTGTATCCATTTTGGTATGAACTCAACTCGTCGTGTTTGGAGGAAGAAGAATACTGAGTTGCATCCCAAGAACACCATACCTACTGTGAAGCATGGGGGTGGAAACATCATGCTTTGGCGCTGTTTTTCTGCTAAGGGGACAGGACGATTGATCTGTGTTAAGGAAAGAATGAATGGGACCATGTATCGTGAGATTTTGAGCCAAAACCTCCTTCCATCAGTGAGAGCTTTGAATGGTTGACCAAATACTTATTTTCCACCATCATTTACTTATAAATTCTTCAAAATTCCTACAATGTGGATTCCTGGATTTTTTTCCACATTCTGTCTCTCACAGTTGAAGTGTACCTATGATGAAAATTACAGACCTCTGTCATCATTTTAAATTTGGAGAACTTGCACAATCCGTAGCTGACTAAATCCTTTTTTTGCCCCACAGTAGCTATAACCTGTAGGGCAAGTGTGCCTGTGTGCCGCCTGCAACAGATGGTCAGTTTGGTGCTTAAAGGATGGGGGAGTGGGGTTAGGCTTGGGGTCATGCTGGCAGCCTCAGTGTTAACCATCACATGAGGAAAATTGACTAATGGGCATCTTCTTCAGCAAGACCACTATCAATCACTGCACACCTTTTAAAAATGACAAAATGACCTGCAGTGCGTTGGGTGTCTTGCCAGATTTTGACATTTCTATTTCTACTGTAGAAGCACTTTCATTCAGAGGAGGTGGTACACTCTGTTTAGATTCCAGTATCACGCATTAAGAACCCGGAATGGGAATTGTTCCAATCATGGTTTGATTGTCAAATTTGTTTGGCAATGTAATCTGTGATTCTTCTACCTGGTACTTAAGGCTTGTGGTCATGCTGGTAGCCTCTGTATTAACCACCACATGAGAAAAAATTACTAATGGGCATCTTCTTCAGCAACACCCCTGTCAATCACTGTACTGTACGCGAGAATTCTACTGTGAATTTAAGACAATTCTGGAAAACATAGTCCTCAAACTGAAAGGTCTTATGGTAGATAATCTCTGCACACCTTTTAAAAAGGACTTTCTGTATGCTAGTATACTGCTGTGAATTTTAGACAATTCTGGAAAACAGTCCTCAAAGTGAAAGTCTTGTGGTAGATAATCACTGCGCACCTTTTAAAAACAACTTACTGTACGCAAGTATTCTACTGTGAATTTAAGACATGTCTGGAAGACATAGTCCTCAAACTGAATAGTCTTATGGCAGATAATCACAGCGTACTTTTTAAAAACGACTTACTCTACGCGAGTATTCTGCTTTGCATTTAAGACAATTCTGGAAGACATAGTCCTCAAACTGAATAGTCTTTTGGCAGATAATCACTGCGTACTTTTTAAAAACGACTTACTGTACGCGAGTATTCTGCTTTGCATTTAAGACAATTCTGGAAGGCATAGTCCCTAAACTGAATGGTCTTATAGTAGATAATCACTGCACACCTTTTGAAAACAACTTACTGTAAGCGAGTATTCTGCTTTGAATTTAAGACAATTCTGGAAGGCATAGTCCTCAAACCAAATGGTCTTATAGTAGATAATCACTGCACACCTATTAAAAAAAAACTTACTGTACGCGAGTATACTACTGTGAATTTAAGACATTTTTGGAAGACGTAGTCCTCAAACTGAATAGTCTTGTGGTAGATAATCACTGCAAACATTTTAAAAACGACTTACTGTACGCGAGTATTCTGCTTTGCATTTAAGACAATTCTGGAAGGCATAGTCCCTAAACTGAATGGTCTTATAGTAGATAATCACTGCACACCTTTTAAAAACAACTTAATGTATGCAAATATTCTACTGTGAATTTAAGAAATGTCTGGAAGACATAGTCCTCAAACTGAATTAGTCATATGGTAGATAATCACTGCACACATTTTAAAAACGACTTACTGTACGCGAGTATTCTGCTGTGAATTTAAGACATGTCTTGAAGACATAGTCCTCAAACTGAATGGTCTTATAGTAGATAATCACTGCACACCTTTTAAAAACAACTTAATGTATGCAAATATTCTACTGTGAATTTAAGACGTGTCTGGAAGACATAGTCCTCAAACCGAATTAGTCTTATGGTAGATAATCACTGCACACTTGTAAAAACGACTTACTGTACGCGAGTATTCTGCTTTGAATTTAAGACAATTCTGGAAGGTATAGTCCTCAAACTGAATGGTCTTATAGTAGATAATCACTGCACACCTTTTAAAAACAACTTACTGTACGCAAGTATTCTACTGTGAATTTAAGACATGTCTTGAAGACATAGTCCTCAAACTGAATAGTCTTATGGTAGATCAATACATTTTCAATGTAAAAATCAGTCACAATAATGATTCAAAAACATAATCAATGTGACTTACTGCTAGTTTGTGGGAGTTAAAAAAAAAAGTGAACCCAGACAACTAGTAGTGTATGCACATGCGGAAGACAGACATAGTTATATACTGTAAATAAACAATCAATATATTTGTACTTTGCACCAATCTTGGATAATATTATTCGTATATTATGTTGACAGGTGACTAGTATATGTCTTGCTGTACAGCAAGGGTAGGGGACCTATGGCTCTAGAGCCAGATGTGGCTCTTTTGACGACTGCATCTGGCTCTCAGATAAATCTTAGCTGATATTGCTTAACACAATAAGTAATGAATAATTCCGCTGGTAGTCACAGAGTTAAAAAAAATAACCACAGATCAACCAGACTACAAAGCCATCAGCAAAACCATGCAGCACCAGAAGTCGCATTAATGCTAAGAAGTATTTTATTTATTATTGGTTAGCTTCAGAATAACAATGTTATTAAAAATAATAAAATATTTATTATACTCTAAAAATGTTGGTCTTACTTAAAAATGCGCGCATTTAGTTGTATTCAGTGTTAAAATATTATATGGCTCTCACGGAAATACATTTTAAAATATTTGTCTTTCATGGCTCTCTCAGCCAAAAAGGTTCCCGACCCCTGCTGTAAAGTATGCACCGAGAGCACTTGCTTGCTCAGTGATTGTATACTTGTCTACTTGTTGTATGTTTAGGGAGCTAACAACTGCCGAAGACAAATTCCTTGTGTATGCAAGTATACTGGGCCAAAAAAAACTGATTCTGATTCAGATCACTCATTTATAGTTATTAATAAAACCAGTGGATACAGTACCGTATTACAGTCCTTTATAGGATTTGGCAGGGTTTTTTTTAATGATTGTCACAGTCTAAAATGCCTGATTTCTCTGCAGCTTTTTCTTGAAATTGTGCAAGGTTGTGATGTTTTGGTGCTTATTTTCTATAAATAACATTATGTTACCAATTTGTTATCAATTTGTACAAAGTTCTTTTTAACAATATCAATATGTGGTCACTTTAGGTCATTATAGTTGGAGCTTTTACAGTATATTAGTAGGGACTTGTGTCTCCATTTTCAAGCAGGAGGCATTCCCATCTCAGTGAGTCACTATTTGGGATGTAACGGTATAAAAATGTTGTATCATGGTTATGGTGACCAAAATTATCCCAGCTATCATTATTGTAGTATTGTCGAATCTGCTCAGAAAGTACATCTATACACCTTGAAATCTTTTGACTATGTTTTTTTTAATAACTAAAATAAATAAATAGAAACTCTGTCAGAAACCGCACTATTTTGCATGTTTTGTGTATCTTATGCTTCACTTAGTGTTTTAGTCTTAGTATTTTATTTCTTTGACTGCACTGTAAAAACACCTCCGTCTCGAATTCCACTGAGTCTCTAGAATGGTCACAAGTTGAACCTAAAAGCTGTGCAAAACGGAATATCTTTGTTGCTCAGACAGCAAAGTGTTTATATACATTTAGATCAATCCATCAATCAATCAATGTTTACTTATATAGCCCTAAATCATGAGTGTCTCAAAGGGCTGCACAAGCCACAACAACATCCTCGGGCTCAGATCCCACATCAGGGCAAGAAAAAAACTCAACCCAATGGGATGACAACGAGAAACCTTGGGGTATGTCGTTTCTGAATAGTGAAACCCGTTAATGTCTCTTTTGTTCATGTTAGCATTTAAGCTAGCGAGCTGGCGTCTGTCACTGGGAGTTTATCAAAGCAAACTTATCAATCACAGTTTTTGATAACTTTAATTTATAACAGTAGTATTAATCGTCTGGAGTTTTACAGTGGTTAGCAATATTACCGTTTAATGTTAAATCCCTCGTCAGTAGTCATACAAAGCAAGACAAGAAAACATACCGGTTGCCTGATTTAACGTTTCTGTGTCCTTTACAAGAATACAGTTTATCGGTTTACAGGCTTCAAGTCCGTGGTCCGTGTACCATCTCCTGGCATTTTACACATTATTTTGTTTTTTTACAGGTGTGCTTTTAATTTGAAGGCCTGACTTTACTGGCCTCTGCTTGCAGTACGTCAGCGTTGTCCGAGTGTTGCCGCCAGTTAGAGTTGCCTGCCTTTGTTTATGTTCCAACTGGGGCTGTTAAACGATTGATATATTTAAGTGCAATTAATCAAAGTTCGTTCATAGTTGCGTGAACATTAATTGCAAAACCCTAGACTAGACCTGGGCAAATTAAAGCCAGGGGTTGCATTTGGCCCGTTAAACTTTTAAATCTGGCCAGTCGAACATTCTCAAAGAATTTATTCCAGATCTTTAAGATGGAAACTCTAGCTGTCATTGTGATGTGAAGTGATGTTTTCAAATGACCATAAATCTTGAACTATACAAAGTATTTCAATGGTTGGAATCTGTGCTTTTGCATGATGTACTAGTTACTATGGTAATCTAATTAGTTACTATGGTAATCTAAGTCACAGCAGCTCAGATGAGGCACCAAGCAGTGTGGGTGGGGAGCATTTCCACAGAGTGTTTCCAGAGCGGCTTAGACAGACGTGGAAGGAGATTTTTACAACAAAGTTCTAAAGCTTAGTGATATAACAGATATATCACATTGGAGGTGGGGGTTTTTTTACCCTTCACGTTCATATTTCGCAGTTTGTTGCGTTTCGCTTGATTGTAAAATATTTGGATGGAGAGAGGGTGTGACGATCATATGTTGTCAATATTCAGTGTTTTATCGTTCATAGTTAATAATGTAAATCCCCCATTCTTTATTTTCATGTACATTGTAGGTGTCTGATTCAGTAAAAAAAAAAATAAAAAAAAATTCCATTCCGTTTTTTAAGGCGGTCTGTCATAACGTTTTTAGCATTCAGACATTATTGTGAGGTTTTGTATTAGTGTTCCTAATATTTTTTTCTCTAAATTAGGCCACCCCCAAAATAATCGCCAAGGCCTGCCCTCGACAGATCATTTTCAGGTTTTTAATACTAAGATAGGATGGCATTTTATTGTCATTGCACTTAAAAAGCAAAACAAAATTACATTTTTCTAATTGTCCATCACTCAATAATTAGTTTGTTTTAATGTTTTTTAAACATTCTGCTTTTTTTGAAGATAGACATAAGCACGCTTATAATGACAATAAAAAAATTACCTGCAGTGTGTTGGTGTCTTGCTAGATTTTGTATTTTGGAGGATTACAGAATTAGGAGCATTTGCATTCAGAGGAGGCGCTACACTCCACACCAAATGTGTATTGTAACAATCATGCTTTGATTTTCAGAGATGTTTGGTAGTGTATTGTTGAGCACTATGAATGGGTACCAAAACCTTGTTGGCACTGGTGCCAACGTAAACGGTAGTAACCAGACAGAAAAAAGAAGGAGCTATCATGGTATTGTTCTAGTGTTAAATTAATGCAGACCACAGCCCGCTGCAACATGTGCTTGGCGGGGATATTTTGCAACTAACGTCTTGTAAGTAATGTAACATCCAGACAGAAGGACACAAAGTACGAGTTAAACTTTTCTTTCCTACTTTTAACGTACAAACAGCAGCCCTCATAACACTACTGGCGCCACAGCGTCAGCCAATCAACATTAAAACCAAGCAAGTTCTTTATCTGATGTATTGCTGCAATAATTATTACATTTTGTTATGGGTTTTATTTCTTATTTTTGAATGTATTACTTAATTATCATAATATCTATATATCCATTCATCCATTTTCTACCGTTTGTCCCTTTCAGGGTCGCGGGGGGTGCTGGATCCTATATAAATCAAGTAAAGTACGAACCTGTTTTAGTTGAATGTCCCAAAATTCCATGAAACTTACATCTCAAAAAAATTACATGCATACATTCTTTTTTTTTTAAATACTGGTTCAGACACCGCCCTGCGATGAGGGGGCGACTTGTCCAGGTTGTACACCGCCTTCCGCCCGAATGCAGCTGAGATAGGCTCAAGCGACCCCCCGCGACCCCAAAAGGGATAAGCGGTAGGAATGGATGGATGGATGGTTCAGGCACCGTTTAAAGGGGAACTGCACTTTTTTGGGGGAAATTTGCCTATCATTCATAATCCTAATGTAAGACAAGAACACATGTTTTTTAATGCATTCTAAATAGTAAGAAAATGCAATCAAAAGTCTGCGTACAATGGAGCATGTTAGAGTCACTCTTTTTTGTCTATAAATCCCTTAAAACCATTCAAATTCCTGCATTATCGTTTTCTAACCACACTATATATATATATATATGTATACATATACACGTATACATATACGTATATACATATATACATACATATATATATATATATATATATATATATATATATATATATATATATATATATATATGTATACATATACACGTATACATATACGTATATACATACATATATATATATACATACATGTATATATATATATATATATATGTATATATATGTATATACATGTATACATATATATACATACATGTATATTTATATATACATACAGGTATATATATATATATCTACATGTATGTATATTTATATATATATACATACATGTATATATATACACACATACATGTATATATATGTATACATACATGTAGATATATATATACATACATGTAGATA
This sequence comes from Nerophis ophidion, assembly GCF_033978795.1. Lineage (NCBI taxonomy): Eukaryota > Metazoa > Chordata > Actinopteri > Syngnathiformes > Syngnathidae > Nerophis > Nerophis ophidion. The sequence continues at coordinate 13,817,229 of NC_084635.1, forward strand.
TATATATATACATACATGTAGATATATATATATATACATACATGTATATATATCTACATACATGTAGATATATATATATTTACATACATGTAGATATATATATACATACATGTAGATATATATATATACATACATGTAGATATATATATATCTACATACATGTAGATATATATATATATCTACATACATGTAGATATATATATCTACATACATGTAGATATATATCTACATACATGTAGATATATATATATACATACATGTAGATATATATATACATACATGTAGATATATATATATACATACATGTAGATATATATATATATATATATATATATACATACATGTAGATATATATACATACATGTAGATATATATATACATACATGTATATATATATACATACATGTAGATATATATATATATACATACATGTAGATATATATATATATACATACATGTAGATATATATATATACATACATGTAGATATATATATATATATATATACATACATGTAGATGTATATATACATACATGTAGATATATATATATATACACATACATGTAGATATATATATATACATACATGTAGATGTATATATACATACATGTAGATATATATATATATATATACATACATGTAGATAGATATATATACATACATGTATATATATATATATACATACATACATGTAGATATACATATATATATATACATACATGTAGATATATGTATACATACATGTAGATATATATATATACATACATGTAGATATATATATATATACATACATGTAGATATATATATATATACATACATGTAGATATATATATCCATCCATCCATCCATTTTCTACCGCTTATTCCCTTTCGGGGTCGCTGGCGCCTATCTATATATATAAATATACATACATGTATATATATATATATATATATATATATATATATATATACATATATATATATATATATATATATATATAGTAACAGGTACATTTATGATAACATGTAATATTTCCATATTTTGATAATTTTAAGCACGTGTTGTCTTGTCTGTCAGGCTTTCCCCTGACAGTTTGTCTATGTTTTAGTTTTTTCCTCTGCATTTGTCTGTTTCCTCTATGTTTAGTATTTCCTGTCCTTAGTTCCTGTCTAGTGCTCTTATTTTGTCAGCTTCCTGTCTTGTTCCCTGAGTGCTGTGTTCCTCCTCGGCTGCGGCTGATTGGCACCTGGCCACACCTGTTGCCAATCAGCCCGCTCCTGTTTGTACCTGCTTTGTCTTGTGTCAGTTGCTGGATCATTGTATTGTCATTTGTATTGTCTTGTCGATGTCACGTCTAGTCGCTCTTGTGATGTGTTATCGCTCCTGTCGTGTTGTACCTTGTCTTTGCAGCGTAGCGGTAAGCTATATTCAGTTGATGTTTGTAGCTTACTGTTTTTTGTTCCCTGCTTCCGTTTTAGTTTTCATTATACAAGTACGACTTCTGTTTGCCTGTTCGCTACCCGCTAGCTTCCATGCTAAGCTCCTGTTCGTTATTTACCAGCTCCCAGGCTAGTTCCTTTTGTTTGATTATCCACCTCGGGCGCGCTTTGTGTTTGTACCCTTTTGGTTTTGATTTTGTCTTAGTATTTAATTAAATCATGTTTTCTCATTCCATGCCTACCTCCATCTCTGCATCTTGGGGTTCGTCACCAATTAACTGTGACATTGTCTTTCATAATGATTGAGAAATATAGGCAAAATTCCAAAACAAAAATGCAGTTCCCCTTTAAACTCAGGATACTGGTTTTAAAGAACCGATTCGGTTAAAACAGGGGTGCCCACAATTTTTCGACAGGCGAGCTACTTTTTAATTGACCAAGTCGAGGGGAATCAACCTCATTTATATATATATAATTTATATTTATGAAAGAGACTTTTGTTAACAAGCTAAAGGTGCTGCAGCACGGTGCAGAGGGGTTAGTGCAGCTGCATCACTATTCAAAAGGTCCGGGGTTCGAGCCTGCGCTCGGGCTCTTTCTTGGTGGAGTTTGCCTATTCTCACCATGAATGCGTGGGTTCCCTCCGGGTATTCCGGCTTCCTCCCACCACAAAAAACATGCACCTGGGGATAGGTTGATTGGCAACACTAAATTGGCCCTAGTGTGTGAATGTGAGTGTGAAAGTTGTCTGTCTATCTGTGTTGGCCCCGTGATGAGGTGGCGACTTGTCAAGGGTGTACTCCGCCTTCCGCCCGAATGCAGTTGAGATAGGCTCTAGCGACCACCCGCGACCCCAAAAAGGGACAAGCGGTAAAAAAATGGATGGATGATTAAGATGTTCAATGATAATACAAGCATGTTTAAAACATATAGGTTAATGTATTTCATGAAAACAATATTATAAGTCGGTGTATTACCTGACATTGATGACTTGCATTGATTTGAATCAGACAGTAATGCTAATAACGTCCGCATTTTCAAAAGGAGGACAAAAAAAAGTCCTCCTTTCTGTCCAATACCACATGAATGTGGTTGGTTTTTTGCATCCTTTTTTTCCAGCTTCCATACTCGTTTTTATACACTTTACAAGAAATACATTGGCGGCAAACTCCGTAGTTTGCAAGCCTGTGCACACCAGCTTTCTGTGACCCTTATTTTGTTAGCGCGGGCAGGATGAAGCAGCGCTTTTATTGCGGATATGGGAACTGTGCAGTCGGTCTTTAGATTTTTGACAGCAGGTACGACGCGAGAGTCTGTTGAAATAAAAAAGTGTTGCTCGCCTTCCGGTCGGTCATTTTTTTCTTAATTATGAGCTGGCATCAGTAATGTCAATCAAGTGACGAAAGTGGCGACTTGGTGAAGATTGATGATCGCTATTTTTTAGGTCTATTTCTGTAATGCCTAGCTGGCGATCGATTGAAACACCCTCCATGATCGACCAGTAGTTAAAATGTAAACTATACCCATCTCTAGCATTGTTGTGGATTTAATTTTTTAGTTCCTGTTTAGAAAACAGCAAGAAGTATTGAAACACTGAACATTTGCTTTAATATGTTAAGAGAAAGTCAGATTATTTCACCTGTAAGTCTTAGGCTTCTTTTTTTTCTTGAGTTTATTTTTTTTTCAGTCTGAGATGATACATTTAAAAGAAGAGAACGACAATCATTTGTGGTGAGCTTAACATTGCACTAAAAATCCATCCATCCAACCATTTTCTACCGCTTATTCACTTTGGGGTCGCGGGGGGCGCTGGTGCCTATCTCAGCTACAATCGGGCGGAAGGCGGGGTACACCCTGGACAAGTCGGCCCCTCATCGCAGGGCCGCACTAAAAAATCATCTTCACATAATAGAAGCTCTGTCCGACATTTGACTGACAATCGCTAAAAAGGTGATTTAAAATCATTCATATCATGTTTTTCTCGTCCTTTTCCTCAGGATAAAACTTAGTAAATAATCCCTGCTAAATTGTGACACACCATGAATGTAATTATTGATTTTACTATTGATTTCCGTCAATCCAAACACCACACACAATAGGGAGCACAAAAAAAAAAGATTAAATGTAAATTCCCAAGTTTATGAATTGAAGGAAGTGACAAGGCAGATGGGGCTCAGATGGAGGAAACACCCCTTAAAATTCCCACAGATCCAATTACACAAACTGAGCAGATAGCCTCTAGGAGTCAAACTCAAGCAATCGGACCTAAAATCTGTTTGAAAGAAACATTGTCCAAGACATAGCAGAACTGCCTCTGGCATGAGTAACCTCCACTGTAAAGAAAGCCATGAAGTCATACTTCAAACAAAGATTATTTTTTTCTGCTTTGAGGCTTTTTAAAGTTAAAGTTCGGTGTTGATGCTATCAGTGGAATTTATCTGTTTTGAGATACGAGGCTTTACAAGCCCCAAGAATCATAAAGCCCGACACATAAATGTATGAATTCTCTAGGGCTTGGTCGAAACATGTAATCGATATTAAAAAAAAAAAATGCATTCCATGAAAATATATTTTTTTAGTTGGAAGAAACCGTAAGTTACAAAGCAAGGTTGATTGCATGAACAAAGGCACTCACTCTCTGGGAGACAAGCAAACAGCCAATTACATAATAATAATAATAATAATAATAACTTTCCTAACACTCAAAGGTGGTAAGCTAAATCAGTAGCCACAGCTGCCCTGGGGTAGACTGACGGAAGCGTGGCTGTATCAGTATCAGTATCAGTATCAAGTAACATACATCCATAAACCTGGATGCATATGCAAAAGTGCAATGTATTTATCTGTACAGTAATCTAATTATTTATATCTGCACCTTATTGCTTTTTTTATCCTGCCCTACCGAGAGCTAATGCAACAATATGTTGTTCTTATTTGTACTGTAAAGTTCAAATTTGAATGACAATAAAAAGGAAGTCTAAGTCTAGTCTCTAAGTTGTGTTGCACCATCCCATCCATCCATTTTTTACCGCTTATTCCCTTTTTGGGGTCGCGGGGGGGTGCTGACGCCTATCTCAGCTACAATCGGGCGGAAGGCGGGGTACACCCTGGACAAGTCGCCACTTCATCGCAGGGCCAACATAGATAGACAGACAACATTCACACTCACATTCACACACTAGGGCCAATTTAGTGTTGCCAATCAACCTATCCCCAGGTGCATGTCTTTGGAAGTGGGAGGAAGCCGGAGTACCCGGAGGGAACCCACGCATTCACGGGGAGAACATGCAAACTCCACACAGAAAGATCCCGAGCCTGGATTTGAACCCAGGACTGCAGGAACTTCGTATTGTGAGGCAGACGCACTAACCCCTCTGCCACCGTGAAGCCCGTTGTGTTGCACCATTTTGCTTTATTACTGTTGATTCTCTGCATGGAGTGAGAAGAGAGAGTAAAAATAGAGTGCTCCAGAGAGCAAATATATTGTGGAAAAAACATGAAAAGTCATCTCGACAGTATTACCATGAATTGATTTCCGTGGATCCCGACTTAAACAGGTTGAAAAACTTATTCGGGTGTTACCATTTATTGGTCAATTGTACGGAATATGTACTCAACTGTGCAATCTACTGATAAAAGTTTCAATCAATCAATCAATTAAAGTTAAAAAAAAAAAACTACTCAGTGGCCTAGTGGTTAGAGTGTCCGCCCTGAGATCGGTAGGTTGGGAATTAAAACCGAAGACTATTACAAAATGGGACACATTGCCTCCCTGCTTGGCACTCAGCATCAAGGGTTGGAATTGGGGGTTAAATCACCATAAAAAATTCCCGGGCGCAGCACCGCTGCTGCCCACTGCTCCCCTCACTTCCCAGGGGCTTTGAACTCACAACCTGCCGATTTCAGGGCGGACACTCTAACCGCAAGGCCACTTGGCAGTGTGGAGGATTTTTGTGGATGAACTGGTCCTTAGCCGCGCTCGCCTCATTTCTTTTCAAACCTCGTCCGTTCCCTATTCCGATGTACGGAAACAAGTAGGAACTTAAGTGCAGGACTGTGTACCTAAAACAAATAACTAAACATGATAAATGTGCTACTTTAAAATAACAATTTGGTCTAATAATATTCAAACAATAGCTGCTGCATGAACATAAATTCCTTTCCATACATAAATAAGAATAACAGACCCAAATAAATGTTACACAACCCTAACTTCCTGGCAGTTAACCTGCAAAAAAAGTGTTCTTCTCAGGTTTCTCTCTGTTTACATGTTCACACTTTACACTATTTTCTTACACTTTAATAAAGTTAAAGTTGAAGTAACAATGATAGTCACACACACAAGTTTTGGTGAAATTACCCTCTGCATTCGACACATTCCCTTGTTCCACCCCCTGGGAGATGAGGGGAGCAGTGAGCAGCAGCGGTGGCCGCGCTCGGGAATCACTTTGGTGATTGAACCCCCAATTCCAACCCTTGATGCTGACTGCCAAGCAGGGAGGTAATGGGTCCCACATTTATTCTTTGGTGTGATTCGGCCAGAGGTGGGTAGTAACGCGCTGCATTTACTTCGTTACATTTACTTGAGTAACTTTTGGGATAAATTGTACTTCTAAGAGTAGTTTTAATGCAACATACTTTTAATTTTCCTTGAGTATATTTATAGAGAAGAAAAGCTACTTTTACTCCGCTCCATTTATCTACATTCTGCTTGCTACTGATTTTTATCGATCTGTTAATGCACGCTTTGTTTTGGTTTGTCAGACGGACCTTCAAAGTAGGATCTATCACATGCCTGTGTTCCACCAATCAAATGCAGTCACTGGTGACGTTTAACTCCGTTTCACCAATCAAATGCAGTCACTGGTGACGTTTAACTCCGTTTCAACAATCAAACAGAGCCAGGCGGTCACATAATTAACTGTTCATTCTTTTTTTATAAACCTTTATTTATAAAGTTCAACATTTACAAATATTTGAAAATAATAATCAAAGTAAGTACAAAAACAGTACAAAATAGCGCAAGGGGGATGTAAATTCAAAGTAACTAAAATAGAATGCAAAAAAAACATATATATATATATATATATATATATATATATATATATATATATATAAAATAAACAAAGTGCAAAGCCATAGGCTCACTCAATCTCAGTAAATAACTTAAATTTGGAACACAGAATCATCGTTTTCACAGCTTTCTGGTTGTTAGAGGTAGAGTGTTTTAATGTAGAGTCTTAAATCGTATTTAAAAGGCACAAAAAACAGGTCGGGTATTGAGGAACTTACATTTATGGATATAAAACTTAGCCAATAGTATAATGAGGTTGCAAAGGTAAAATTAATTTAAAAAAAATTCAACACAGTGTAAAACTAAATATATATTATTTAATATATATTATTGTTTTAGTTGCTTAAGAGATATTCCTGGCTCTGAATTTGTTGATTGCTATTTTTATGTTTTTTTGCATTACTTGTTGCCGTCATCATTAAACGAACAGGTTACTCATCAGTTACTCAGTACTGGAGTAGTTTTTTCACAACATACTTTTTACTTTTACTCAAGTAAATATTTGGCTGAATACTCCTTACTTTTACTTGAGTAATAAATCTCTAAAGTAACAGTACTCTTACTTGAGTACAATTTCTGGCTACTCTACCCACCTCTGGACTCGGCCGGGATTTGAACTTACGACCAGCCACAAGGCCACTGAGCAGGCTAATTGAGCATTCATTACTTATTTCTTATTTTGTACATTCATTTAAAGAGGTTATTGTTAAGTGTTCAAAGTGATTTCAGAATGATGTGTTACATTGATTGTTTTCCATGTTTGTGTTTATGTTTCCTTTCCTTTCTGCCTTGACAGCTGAGGGGATTATAATCAGAGGACAGTTACATTTTTAATAACAATGTTTACATTTATAATATGTTTTTCCGGTCCTTATTTTCAATATGTTTAAAAAAAAAATAATAATAGTCATCGATATCGACCAATATAAAATACTTGAAATCGTGATACAGTTTTCGGCCATATCGCCCAGCCCTAGGAATGGATATGTATTATGGTGTAACGTGAAAGGCGTGTGACTCAATCTTAAACTACATCCGTCGTCTGAATGTGGTTTCTTGCTGCAGAACTGGTCGCGCTTCATCCAGCTGTGATTACAGAAATAGAATTCACTAGATCAAAAATAAATTTTGGTGGTCCTCCCAATTACAGATTTCAATTTGAAGGTTTCCTCCCTACAAGTTAAACATCAATGGCAAAAGCACACCCAAGGATCACGTGTAGGCATTTTCTACAACGTGTGTGCGTGTCAGACTGTGTTGTAATGTAAGGCTGCGGTGGATCTTGCTTGCAAAAACCACAGGGACCATGCATGTTGCACAACAATGTGGGAGCCCAAATGGGAGTCTCTAGGCCAGGGGCGCTCACACTTTTTCTGCAGGCGAGCTACTTTTCAATTGACCAAGTCGAGGAGATCTACCTCATTCCTATTTATAATTTATATTTATTTATTTATGAAAGAGACATTTTTGTTAACAAGTTAATGGTGTTTAATGATAATACAAGCATGTTTAACACACATAGATTCCTTTCTTTCATGAAGACAAGAATATAAGTTGGTGTATTTGATTCTGATGACTTGCATTGATTGGAATTAGACAGTGGTGCTGATAACGTCCGCATTTTCAAATGGAGGAAAAAAAAAGTCCTCCTTTCTGTCCAATACCACATGAAAGTGGTTGGATTTGGCATCTCATTTGTCCAACTTGCATACTCGTTTTTAAACACTTTGTTATGAGAGTAGCATATGTGTGTGGCCCTTTAATGTCTGGCAGCAGGTGAGTGACGTCAGTGAGTGTGCGGGTGGGCAAGCAAGTGAGAAAGCGGTCGCTGAGGGCGGGGGAGAAATACATTGGCATCAAACTCCGTAGCTTGCTAGCTTGTGCACGCTATCTTTCTGAGTCTCTTATTTTGTTAGCACAGGCAGGATGAAACAGGTCTTTTATGGTGAAGACAGGAACTGTGCAGTCGGTCTTTAGAGTTTTGACAGTAGGTACGGAGTCTCTAGAAATAAAATGTGTTTCTCTGCGTCCGCCCTGTTAGTGATTTTTTTCTTAAATATGAGCTCGCAGCAGCCAGCGTCATCTCACAAGATCCTCGGGTGCCGAGAATGTCAAACAACTGACGAAAGTAAAGTCTTGGTATGATTGATGATTGTTCATTTTTATGTCAATTTTTTAATGCCTGGCTTGAGATCGACTGACACACCCTCCAAGATCGACCAGTCGATCGCGATCGACGTAATGCCCACCCCTGGTCTAGGCTTTTTCTGCTACTCTCAAATGTTCTAGTACCGTTTGAACACTACAATGTAGTACAAAATATTTTACAAAAGAGAAGACCAACTTGCATCTAATGGTAATTTTTTTAACGTAAACAACAAATATTTATCAAAGAAAATTGAGAATATTTCAGGTAAAGTTGTAACTTTTGCTGCCAATCGTGAGTCTTTAGATTTCTTTACGTGCGTGTATTATGTAAGATGGTGCTAATTATGGCCGTGCATTAATCAGATGCAAATAGGGCAAACGTAGCCTCAAGGATTTGAAGCATACTGTACCCTAAATGTAGCAGGGCCAGAATTTAACCAGGGCAACCGCGGTCACTTGCCATAATGCCCTAAGCCAGGGGTCTCAAACTCAAATTACCTGGGGGTCACTAGATGCAGAAACTGGGTGAGGTTGCGCCGCAATAAAAGATTTCTTAAAAAAAATCTATCATGCAGTTTTTAATGAATTCACCTTCTTTGAATGGCTTTTCCCGCCCTAGCCGACTCTCGCGATCTTACGGGAAACACCTGAATATCAGTGCCCCTCCCTTCAATCTCCCGGGGCAATCATTCTCCCGGTTTTCACCCGGACAAAAACAGTTAGGGCACTACCTTTGTAGTCCTCTACGACCTACCGTCTCATCCTCTTTTCCACCATACAAACAGTGTGCCGACCCAGTCACATATTGTATGAGGCTTCTGCAAACCCACGGTAGTGACTGCAATACATACTTATTCAACAGCCATACAGGTCACACTGAGGGTGGCCGAATAAACAACTTTATCACTGTTACAAATATGCGCCACACCGTGAACCCACACCAAACAAAATTGACAAACACATTTTGGGAGAACATCCAAAACACAACATGAACACAACAGAACAAATACCCAGAATCCAATGCAATCCTAACTCTTCCGGGCTGCAATAGGGGTTGGGGGTGTATATTGTAGCCCGGAAGAGTTAGAGCTGCATGGGATTCTGGGTATTTGTTCTGTTGTGTTTAAGTTGTGTTACGATGCGGATGTTCTACCAAAATGTGTTTGTCATTCTTGTTTGGTGTGGGTTCATAGTGTGGCACATATTTGTAACAATGTTAAAGTTGTTTATACAGCCACCATCAGTGTGACCTGTGTGGCTGTTGATCAAGTATGTCTTGCAGTCGCTTACTGCGTCTACAAGTATTGACTACAATATGTGGCTGGGCTGGCACGCCGCTAGTACAAGTTGAAGAGGACTCTTAATGCAGTTTCTCCAAGGTGCCCTCCTACTATTGTTGTCAGGGTGAATTTCGAAATAATGATTAACATCGGGAGTCTCCCGGACAAATCGAGGATATAAAAGTATGATGCTGTAAAGCGCCATTCATATAAAACTCTGGGGCCGCACCAACATAAAATTTTCACATCAGGGTGCGGGCCACAAAATAACATCTCGCGGGCCACGTGTTTGAGACCCCTGCCCTAGATCTAATATAGGTCACAATCCCCTGAAGAGTATTTTTTCAATGAGACACAACTTGTTTTTAGGCAATAGATCTTCTGAAGAAAAAAAATACTACTTTTGAGAATTACAAGTTTGTTATAAGACACAAAACTTCACAATACTAGTAAGTATAACTAATAATATGTTTGAATTGCTAATTCAAATATCATTTTAAGTTTTTAAAGCTTATTTATAATTTCTTAATTCAATAAATCTTACCAAGATCATTTTTACTTGTTCCATGGGCATATGTTTTTGTTCATTATAAGCAAAAATAACTTGTATCAATGTTGTTTTACTCTTTTTAAGAGGGGCATTTTTTTTCAATGTGTTCTCAACAAAAGAGGAAATTCCAAACTTGGAAAAAAAACTGAAAATATCTTTAAAAAATCTAACTTAAAACTTTTGGATGCAAATGCAACACTTAATTCCATTAGCATATCAGTATGTGGAGTTAAATTATGGAATGGATCAAGCAAATAAGTCAAACAATGCACTAATATGATCCAATTTAAAAGGCTTGCCAAACTTGAAGTGCTTGCAAACTACAAGGAATAATAATATTGATGACTATCTTAAACTTTATTGAAAATGAGGTATTCGTCTCATATGTTAATCGTTGTATTGAGAATTAATTGATGTAAACTGTGTTACAAATTGAGGGATGAATACAGTACATGTATTAATGAATGAATGAATGAATGGTTTATTTTGAGCCATGCAAACAAAACAAGAGAATGAAATAAAATACAAAATAAATATATAGATACATTATTTTTACACCTACATTGAAAACATTACATGTGACTAATCTTTTGTAGATGTCAAGATTGGCTCAAAAGGGAGTGGGAAGAAGTAAACTTATTAGGTCCCACCCCTATACATATACAATATATAATTACAATATATAATACAATAATATATATAATATAATTCAATTCAGTGGTTGCTGCTATATATTGTCTATATAAAATACATTTAAATTCACACACACTTACATATATATATATATATATATGTACACACACATATATACACACACACATATACAATTTATATATATATATATATATATACACATATACACACACAATCACATACATACACACATGCATATACCCAAAATACACACATATCCATCACACACACACACACACACACATACACACACACATATATAAATACTATATATATAATAGTATACATAATATACCCTTTTGTCTAAACATTATTAACAGTTTATGGTGCCTATGGGAACAAGCTTTCATTTTGACTGTGATATTAGTGGTTAATAGTGGATCTGTGGCTGTGGAGCTATTGCCCCTGATCATCAGGACCTGAGGACCACTCTTCCTATGTGTCCTATGCTGTGCATTAAAAGAGACGAGGGGAGCCCCCTGCCAGAGGAGTTATCCAGGAACATAAGATCCCCCACTCGCCTGCCTTGTACTCCAGATAGTGTACCCAAATCCCTTGTCTTTGTTTCCATCGGCACCAATTCTTTAGTCAGAATTCATATTTGTTTTTACATTTGCAGAAAATTAGTATTACTCAAATTGCATATAGGATTGTTTGTGTACACACACACACACACACACACACACACACGTGTGCGCACACACACACACACACACACGTGTGCGCACACACACAAACACAAACACACACACACACACACACAATTCAATGTATTCCTCTCATTGATACTAATTCATATAGTTTAACTACTTGGGTGATGTCATAGAAGTAATAATAATAATGATAATATCAACAATGACTAAAAAATAATAATATTGATAATGATAACAATAATAATAACAATATGAACACTAGCAATTGCAATGACAATAAATGATGACAATAATACATATAAAATAATGAAGATGATGATGATGATGATAATAACAACAATAATAATAATAATAACAATAATCATTATTAGCCAGTGATGGAGTTTAACACTTAGGCATCCATGTTCACATTCATATACATTGCCCATACCATTTTTTTGTATCTTGTTACAAGTTGTTATGAAGTGGAAATGGTTAGGATTAAATACGCTTGGCTTCTTCCTACTCCTTCTTGGGCATGTTGTAATGAGAAAAGAAAATATGTGAAATATGTGATGTATCATGTTGAAATTGTACGATGGAAATAAACCTCAACCAAACCAAGGTACTCGTTACTTCGCTGCTGTGTAAACACACAACACGATACAAGTTCCAAGAACCAAAGGTTCCTGACCATTTTGTAGAAAACATTGGCTTTTGGCAACCATTTGATATGTTTTGTAGAATTACATAAAATGAAAACAACCCCCACTAATGCTTTGTTAGCGAGCAGGCTACTGGTTTCTTAGAAAATGATTGAACAGATACACATTTTCACAGAACTAAAGAGATTGTATCGCCCAACTAGCTGTAAAGTCAATTAAATCTCATAACTTTAAAAGCGGTACACTTCAGAAACAGTATATTGTCGCAATTGCAAAAGCCCAGCTGGACCACTAACAGTTCACAAGGTCAGCTGATTGATGAGGCAGCACCAATGCATTCAACTAACACACACACACACACACACACTTTTGTCTGCAACCAAATGTATCGCTGTGTAACATAACCCCACAGTCTCACAGGAACAGCTCACCTTCAGCCGGGAGGCAACACTGCTGTTTACAGACAGAAGCCTTGACCTTGTCACGCAAAGAGCGACACCTCTACCTTGTACCTTAATATTTATATAGAATATTAGGGTACCATTAGAGCTGCAGGAATGGAAGCTGCTAAATCAACTCACTGACAAAATTACAAAAAAACTAAAAAAAATATCTTTGAACGGAAACATTACGATTCATCAGGTTTCCCCTGATTGCCAAGATACACTATATTGCCAAAAGTATTTGGCCACCTGCCTAAACTCAAACATGAACTAACCCATAGGGTTCAATATGATGTCGGTCCAACTTTTGCAGTTATTGCAACATCAACTCCTCTGGGAAGACTGTCCACAAGGTTGCGGAATGTGTTTATAGGAATTTTTGACCATTCTTCCAAAAGCGCATTTGTGAGGTCGAGAAGGCCTGGCTCTCAGTCGCCGTTCTAATTCATCCCAAAGGTGTTCTATCGGGTTCAGGTCAGGACTCTGTGCAGGCCAGTCAAGTTCATCCACACCAGACTCTGTCATCCACGTCTTTATGGACTTTGCTTTGTGCACTGGGACCCACTCCAAACTGTTCCCACAAAGTTGGGAACATGGAATTATCCAAAATCTTTTGGTATCCTGAAGCATTCAAATTTCCTTTCACTGGAATTAAGGGGCCAAGCCCAACTCCTGGAGTGGGCCCCTTCTTCTTCCAGCATGATTGTGCACCAGTTCATATGTGAGTAAAGGCAGGTGGCCAAACACTTTTGGCAATATAGTGTACCTATGGCGGTGGGTTTTTGGGTAGGGGTGTGGCTATGGGCGTGGTCAATATGACATCACATTATTTGCTATGCTGCATATATTTTCTCTAAAAAGGAGAAAAAAATATTTATATTCGTTTAAAACAAATCTGTTTTTAAATATAGTATTGACATATATTTTTCTTACAAAATAATGTTTTGCTCTATTTTTCAATTGTTGTTGCTGTTTATTGTACAATCGAATTTGAAATTTAAAAAAAATAATTCTAGACTTTTGTCAAATTCTTTTAGTCACTCTAACTTTATTAAAAACGACTCGCAACAAATCTAGCATCTATTTCTGGTGTTATTATAGACTGTACTGGTGTTTAGAGACTCTTTACTTTTGTCGTTTCATGTCTGCGAAAAAAAAGTGAGCTGCAGAGAGCCTGGCCTCACACTTGCTTTGTGGTGCTTGGAGCTTTTCTCTCCTTAAAAGCTGACAGTTTCATCTTAAATTCTAAGATAGTTGTCTGCAGGTATATCTCATATATATTAAAGTTTTTCTCCGTTCCAGACATTACCGTGCGTATGACTTACGTGAGGGGTCGGCAACCCAAAACATTGGAAGATCCATATTGGGCCAAAAATACAAAAAATAAATCTGTCTTGAGCTGCAGAAAATGCAGGCAATATATGACATAAGTGTCGATATTAGCTATAATAGCCTACTATCAAAATGACTACGTGTCGCAGGCTGAAGCAAATCTTTGTTGACGGAAATCTTGACATTTAAAATTTATTCTAGACATTTTTACAACATTACAAACCAGTAGTAAATCAGAGGCTACTTAGAAGATGACTTCTGGAAATTACTGGCTTTTAATGGCCAAAAGTATAGATGTGTGTGTCCAAGTTAAAGGTAACGGCAGGCTGTCTTCTTTTAATAGATTTATTACAATCTTTGGCAAGTTACGTAATGTTTGCTGTGGTCTGGAACACCATGGCACACAAACAACTGTCTGAAATGCAGCCAATATTACATACAGATAGTGTCATGAGACATGCAAATCCAAATTAAACACAAAGAGGATACAAATAAAGAATATTACATGAGCTCAAATATACCTACAAATGAGGCATAATGATGCAATATGTACATAAAGCTTGGCTAAATAGCATGGTAGCATTGATGAGCTTGAAGTCATCCACTGACCAAATTTACATGATAGCACTCCAACAAGTCAATAACATCAACAAAGCGCACAGCATAAACACTTTGGTGGACAAAATGAGACTAACAAGGAGTGGTAGAGTGTACATGTAAACAAACTGTTGCGTCACGGTCCACACTGTGGTGAGTTAAAGGCCTACTGAAACCCACTACTACCGACCACGCAGTCTGATAGTTTATATATCAATGATAAAATCTTAACATTACAACACATGCCAATACGGCCGGGTTAGTTTCCTAAATTGCAATTTTAAATTTCGCGCCAAAATATCCTGCCGAAAACAACTTGGTATGATGACGCGTGCGCGTGACGTCACGGATTGTAGAGGACATTTTGTTTCAGCATCGGGGCCAGCTATTAATCGTCTGTTTTCATCGCAAAATTCCACAGTATCCTGGACATCTGTGTTGGTTAATCTTTTGCAATTTGTTCAATGAACAATAGATACATCAAAGAAGAAAGCTGTAGGTGGGAATTGGTGTATTGCGGCCGGCTTTAGCAACACAAACACAGCCGGTGTTTCTTTGGTTACATTCCCGAAAGATGACAGTCATGCTTTACTATGGAACAGAGATGTCAAGCGAATACGGTCGGATTGGACCACACACACAAAGTACAGTGTAGTATGTGTATTAATAAAAAACATTTTACCATTCTGTATTCTGAAGGCGATCTATGTCGTGTGCTACTACAGCATCAATATCAGCAGCGTCCTCCTGACCGTCACCGTCGGGTTCAAAGCGGTATGGCTCTATCCCTTGTTGCGGTTGGGCCTGGCCGAGTGGTCTCACCGCATCTTCCCTATCTGAATCGCTCCCACTGCCCTGTAGTCCTTTTTTTTATATATATATATATTTTTTCTAGTCCTTCACTCTCTTTCCTCATCCACGAATCTTTCATCCTCGCTCAAAATAATGGGGAAATTGTCGCTTTCTCGGTCCGAATCGCTCTCACTCTCACTTCCGGCTCAGCTCCTTCTTCACCACAAAGGATCGGTACAATGTCCGCAGTACTGAAGACGCCGCACCGATCCGCCTGTCGATCCACTCTTCCCTCACTCGTGAACAAGACTCCTAGGTACTTGAACTCCTCCACTTGGGGCAGGGTCTCCTCCCCAACCTGGAGATGGCATTCCACCCTTTTCCGGGCGAGAACCATGGACTCGGACTTGGAGGTGCTGATTCTCATTCCGGTCGCTTCACACTCGGCTGCGAACCGATCCAGTGAGAGCTGAAGATCCCGGTCAGATGAAGCAATCAGGATCACATCATCTGCAAAAAGCAGAGACCTAATCCTGCGGTCACCAAACCGGAACCCGGTTTGCTTCCATTGCTTCAATTTAGTTTAATTTGCACCAGTTGAAATAAAAGTCCATGTTGCCATTACGATTACAAATTGATCCGTCAAAAGTATGTGATTGACAGGGTTAGTTCCTTCTCAGACTACATGTTCAATTGAATGTAACATGAGGATATGGCGGAGAAGCCTGCTGTAACGTTTCCCTGTATTTAACTTCATAGGATTGGCCAGGTTTGGCACTAATTCTTGAAAATCAAAAACAGTGAGTGCAAAAAGTCAATGCTTTAGTCGGATTCTTCCATATTTTGCTTTTAGGATGTTTAGGTAAAAATGCATTTGATACACAAAAAAAAGGTCACACATGCCGATATTTTTGTTGAACTGCATATATCTTTGATTAGTGAAGTGAATTATATTTATATAGCGCTTTTCTTTAGTGACTCAAAGCGTTTTTTACATAGTGAAACCCAATATCTAAAATACATTTAAACCAGTGTGGGTGGCACTGGGAGCAGGTGGGTAAAGTGTCTTGCCCAAGGACACAACGGTAGTGACTAGGAGGGCGAAAGCGGGAATCGAACCTGGAACCCTCAAGTTGCTGGCACGGCCGCTCTACCAACCGAGCATTACCGCCCGATTTCAGCAGGCATTAACTGTAGCACCTCTCCACAAGCCTCTGCAAGGTGAGTTTATATAATGACCTGAAATTGTACACAAGGCAATTTAAAGCGCTATACAGAAAATTACAAAAATAAAAAATAATCATAAAAATAAGAATTATTCAAACTTTAAACAGAAATTAAAATGTAAATTATTGTAGATAAAATACATTCAGTTGTCATATGCACAATTAAAATAAATAATAACAATAATAATAATACATTTTACAGGTTGATTGGCAACACTAAATTGGCCCTAGTGTGTGAATGTTGTCTGTCTATCTGTGTTGGCCCTGCAATGAGGTGGCAACTTGTCCAGGGTGTAAACCGCCTTCCGCCCAATTGTAGCTGAGATAGGCACCAGCACCCCCCGTGACCCCAAAAGGAATAAGCGGTAAAAAATGGATGGATGGATGGACTTCTTAGGCGCCTTTCTGGGAATTCAAGAACACCGTACAAAATCAAAATAATAAAATCAAATTGGATAAAAACGACAACAACAACAACAAAGATAGATAAGATATGATGATTACAGTGAATAAGCAGTCAGGAATAGGTGGGTTTTGAGTCTTGATTTGAAGAGCGATATTGAGTCTAAGTTACGAAGGTCTGGTGGTAGAGAAACCAAGAAAGAAACAATATATATTGCAGTCTGGATTTGAACAATGCCAACGTTGAAGCCTGTCTCACATTTTTAAGAAGACTATTACAGATATGTACTTTACTGAAAAAACGTTTTATTTTAAAGTCTTTTCTCTGAGCAACAGGAAGCCAGTGCAGTGACCCGAGTACAATGTGTCTGGTCATATTTCCTGGTTCTAGTCAGGATTCGAGCAGCAGCATGTTGGATGTACTGCAGCATCTTTTTACAGCTTGTTTCAAGAGCCCAGTGAGAAAACCATTGCAGTAGTCTAACACAGTGGTTCTCAAATGGGGGTATGCCATATACCCTTTGGGGTACTTGAAGGTATGCCAAGGGGTACGTGAGATTTTTTTTTAATATTCTAAAAATAGCAACAATTCAAAAATCCTTTATGAATATATTTATTGAATAATACTTCAACAAAATATGAATTTTCAGTTCATAAACTGTGAAAAGAAATGCAACAATGCAATATTCAGTGTTGACAGCTAGATGTTTTGTGGACATGTTCCATAAATATTGATGTTTTAGATTTCTTTTAGACATTTTTAGAATTAAGTTCATGAATCCAGATGGATCTCTACTACAATCCCCAAAGAGGGCACTTTAAGTTGATGATTACTTCTATGTGTAGAAAGCTTTATTTATAATTGAATCACTTGTTTATTTTTCAACAACTTTTTAGTTATTTTTATATCTCTTTTCCCAAAAAGTTCAAGAAAGACACATGAGCAATATTTTGCACTGTTATACAATTTAATAAATCAGAAACTGATAACTTAGTGTTGTATTTAACTTCCTTATCTCTTTTTTTCAACCAAAAATGATTTGCTCTGATTAGGGGGTACTTGAATTAAAAAAAATGTTCACAGGGGGTACATCACTGAAAAAAGGTTGAGAACCACTGGTCTAACCTGTTGAAGACAACCTGCAATGACACAATGTTGATTTATGTCCAATCGTATAACATTTTCGCCAAGCTCTTATGATGACGACGGGAGACACAGAACACTGTGCAAAGTTTTCCCACTGCCCACTTGATTTATTACAATGACTTGACCCTTTTAAAAGAGATGAAAGTCATTTCTATTAGCACCAGATGTGTCTTCTGATATGGTTGTTTCACAAACGGGAAGCAATACTCGCTGCGTTGGTTGGGTTTGAATAACCTTTTTGCCATCTGAAACTTGATGCTCCAGATCAGGGTGACACAATTTAATACATATTCCTACTGGCCTCCTTCAGGCTTACACGGTCATTGATAGCATGTCAGCAAGGTTAAAGGCCGAATGAAATGAGATTTTCTCATTCAAACGGGGATAGCAGGTCCATTCTATATGTCATACTTGATCATTTCGCAATATTGCCATATTTTTGCTGAAAGGATTTAATAGAGAACATCCACGATAATGTTCGCAACTTTTGGTCGCTCATAAAAAAGCCTTGCCTTTACCGGAAGTAGCAGACGATGTGCGCGTGACATCACTGGTTGTAGGGATCTTCACATCCTCACATTGTTTATAATCATAGCCTCCAGCAGCAAGAGCTATTCGGACCGAGAAAGCAACGATTTCCCTATTAATTTGAACGAGGATGAACGATTCGTGGATGAGGAAAGTTAGAGTGAGGCACTTAAAAAAAGAAAAGAAGAAAAAAAGAAAAGGCGACGGCTCCGAGTGGCGGCAGTGTGAGCGCTTCAGATGTAATTAGACATGTTTACTAGGATAATTCTGAAAGATCCCTTATCTGCTTATTGTTTTAATAGTGTTTTAATGAGATTGTAAAGTCATACCTGAAAGTCGGATGGCTGCGGTGAACGCCAGTGTCTTTGAGAGAAGCCGAGGAGCCAAGATCACAGCTGCCTTTTTGAGCTGCAGGATGAGGTCCCATAATCTACTGAAGTCTCCGGTAAGAGCTGACATAATATCACAATTTTCCCATCCAAAAACTTGCTGGTTGACGTAGAGAAACACGTTCGCTTGACCGCTCTGTGTTAAAGCTTCACAACAAACAAAGAAACACCGGCTGTGTTTCGGTGCTAAAGGCAGCTGCAATACACCGTTTTTCACTAACAGCATTCTTCTTTATAGTCTCCATTATTAATTGAACAAATTGCAAAAAGATTCAGCAACACAGATGTCCAAATTACTGTGTAATTATGCGATGAAAATAGACGACTTTTAGCCGTAAGTGGTGTTGGGCTAATATGTCCGCTACTAATGGTGACGTCACAAACACGTGTCATCATCATTCCGCGACGTTTTCAACAAGAAACTCTGCGGGAAATTTAAAATTGTAATTTAGTAAACTAAACCGGCCGTATTGGCATGTGTTGCAATGTTAATATTTCATCATCGATATATAAACTATCAGACTGCGTGGTCGGTAGTAGTGGGTTTCAGTAGGCCTTTAACTAGTTGCAAACTATTGAACGTGACAGTTTCCACAACCTCCTGTGCAGCTAAACTCTTCACCCATGGTGCTGCTGTATGCCTAAAATTACTGTTTGGCACGCGGCCTGTTGACCCATTTTCACTTTGGCCCTTGGAGGCAAATATTTTGGGAACCCCTGTCCTAATTTAAACTGCATTTTAGCTCAGAGGATCATGTCGGTGCTTGCTAGATAACACGAGAATACAATTTTGTCGTAACCTGCAAAGACAAACCGGACTGCGTATGAGGTAATAAAATAGGACATTGGTATCGAATGTGATAATTAAAGTATTTGTCAATTATGACCAAGAGCATCCGGAGAAAAATAGAACAACATTGCATCTCCTGCGACGCTACTGCTGTTAAATCAAGTTCAACGAGATTTTCCACTTTGATGAAGCATAACAGAAGAATGAGTGTGGATGAAGCAGAAGGAGTGGAGGTCAGGCTTTTTCTTGCTATAGCAGCACAGTAACTTAATGCTAACTGGGGATGGGAATTGATTAGATTTTGACAATTCTTCTGTTGATAATAGAGGTAAATTATCGGTATTGTTCATTATCAATAACGCTATTTCTATTGGTATTTGTATTTCTCCATTTGTATTGTAATAATGCTCATTGTCATTTCTGTATTATTATTTATTTCGCTAACTGCTTCTTTGCTATCACTTTTACTATCATATTTGTACATATCCTATTTGCTGATGTTGCTCTATTGTTGTTAGTGTTGTGTTTGCTGTTGTTGTTTTTGTCTCTCTGTCTAATCCACCTCTGTCTTCCTTTTTTGCCTCTTTCTATCCTCTTCTGCTCCGGCCCAGCTGCACCAAATGATAATACAAACACATTTGATAAAGTCAAATACAAATAAGGCAACAAGAGTAGTATCCTACACTTGTCTTTTGTAAGGTAAATCTGAACAGCATCAACTATATGATTTGCCTGAGAAACTGGACAGGACAAAAAAAAATATATATATATTTTTACAATTCTGATTCTATTTTAGATTCCGATTAACAATTCAGTTCTTTATCGATTTTCATTTGGAAAAAAGGACAAAAAACAGGCAGATTTGCCTTCATTTAGTTTAGTTTAGAACAGTGGTTCTCAACCTTTTTTCAGTGAATATTTTTTTTAATTCAAGCACCCCCTAATCAGAGCAACACATTTTTGGTTGAAAAAAAGATAAAGGAGGAAAATACCGCACTATGTCATCGGTTTCTGACTTATTAAATTGTATAGCAGTGCAAATTATTGCTCATTTGTAGTGGTCTTTCTTGAACTATTTGGGAAAAAAAGATATAAAATACTAAAAACTTACTGCCGGCAATGTAAGTTTTTAGACAGAATTTCTAGGCGCAGTCAAGGCGTTGAGGGGTTCCGGTTTGGTGACCGCAGGATTAGGTCTCTGCTTTTTGCAGATGATGTGGTCCTGATGGCTTCATCTGGCCGGGATCTTCAGCTCTCACTGGATCGGTTCGCAGCCGAGTGTGAAGCGACCGGAATGAGAATCAGCACCTCCAAGTCCGAGTCCATGGTTCTCACCCGGAAAAGGGTGGAATGCCATCTCCGGGTTGGGGAGGAGACCCTGCCCCAAGTGGAGGAGTTCAAGTACCTAGGAGTCTTGTTCACGAGTGGGGGAAGAGTGGATCGTGAGATCGACAGGCGGATCGGTGCGGCGTCTTCTGTAATGCGGACATTGTATCGATCCGTTGTGGTGAAGAAGGAGCTGAGCCGGAAGGCAAAGCTCTCAATTTACCGGTCGATCTACGTTCCCATCCTCACCTATGGTCATGAGCTTTGGGTCATGACCGAAAGGATAAGATCACGGGTACAAGCGGCCGAAATGAGTTTCCTCCGCCGTGTGGCGGGGCTCTCCCTTAGAGATAGGGTGAGAAGCTCTGTCATCTGGGAGGAACTCAAAGTAAAGCCGCTGCTCCTCCACATCGAGAGGAGCCAGATGAGGTGGTTCGGCCATCTGGTCAGGATGCCACCCGAACGCCTCCCTCGGGAGGTGTTTAGGGCACGTCCAACCGGTAGGAGGCCACGGGGAAGACCAAGGACACGTTGGGAAGACTATGTCTCCCGGCTGGCCTGGGAACGCCTCGGGATCCCCCAGGAAGAGCTAGACGAAGTGGCTGGGGAGAGGGAAGTCTGGGTTTCCCTGCTTAGGCTGTTGCCCCCGCGACCCGGCCTCTGATAAGCGGAAGAAGAAGGATGGATGGATGGATACTAAAAACTTGTTGAAAAATAAACAAGTGATTCAATTATTAAAAAAAAAAAATTCTACACATAGACGTAATCATCAAATTAAAGTGTCCTCTTTAGGGATTGTAATAGAGATCCATCTGGATTCATGAACTTAATTCTAAACATTTCTCCACAAAAAAGAACTCTTTGACATCAATATTTATGGAACATGTCCACAAAAAAATCTAGCTGTCAACACTGAATATTGCATTGTTGTATTTTTTGTTCACAGTTTATGAACTTACATTCATATTTTTATATTTATAAAGGATTTTTGAATTGTTGCTATTTTTAGAAATTAAAAAAAATCTCACGTACCCCTTGGCATACCTTCAAGTACCCCCAGGGGTAGACATACCCCCATTAGAGAACCACTGGTTTAGAAGACTGTATAAACGAGTGAGTTGCTATGGGTGAACTGCACTTTTTTAGAATGTTGCCTATCATTAACAATCCCTATGCAAAACAAGAACACACACTTTTTTTCCTTTTCTTTTCAAGTATTAGCTATATCAGACTTTGGCAAATTAAGGCCCCAGGGCCGCATGCCGGCCGTTAAGCTTTTCAATCTGGCCCACCGGACATTGTTAAATAATAGTTTTTGATTTTTAAGATGGAAAATGTAGCTGCCATTATGATGTGCAGTAATGTTTTCTAATAACCGTAACTCTTGAACTCTACAAAGTATTTCAAGGGTTGGACTCTGCGTTTTTGCATGATATACCAGTTACTATAGTAATCTGTGGAGAGGCGGAGCCAACGGGCCGACGCTGCCGCCCTGCCCAAGATGGCGGAAAGGAGGCGGAAGATGTGGCGGAGCGGAGAGGCGGGGCTTGCTGGGAGTGACGCCGCCACGATTTGAATCAGATGCGTGACACACACACCGGCAGACAATTAATGCATCTCCTCCTGCTTTATAAAAAGGGAGAAGGAGGAGCGATCGTGGCAGAAGTAGTAGGAGAGCCGGCAACAGCGACTGAGCAGCTAAAGAGCAAGAACCACAGGTGGCAAGACACGGGACGGAGACGCGGCCGACTGAAGAGCGGACCGGAGAGAGAGAGCGGGAGCGAGACACGGAGAGCGAGCAGCGACGGTGCAAAAGACTTGCTTATTTGAAAAAATAAAAGAGTCAAATCAGCTCGACGATCATGTCCTTCCTGGATTGTCCACAACTCCCACACGATGACGGCAGGAAGGCGTTCACATAATCTAATTAGTTAGTATGGTAATCTACGTCACAGCAGCTCAGACGAGGCATCAAGCAGTGTGTGTGGGGAGCGTTTCCACAGAGTGTTTCCAGAGCGGCCAGCCTGAAATGTAGTTGTCAGGGACAGACGCGGAAGGAGATTTTTACAACAAAGTTCTAAATCTTAGTGATATATCAGATCGTAGGTGGGGTTTTTTTTACCCCTCGCGTTCATATTTCGCTGGGTTTGTTGCATTTTGTCGACCGAGAGGAGGTGTGACGTTCATGTAGTCAATATTCAGTCTTTTATCGTTTATAGTTAATATTGTAAATCCCACATTCGTTATTTTCATGTACATTCTGGGTGTTTCATTCAGAAAAAAAAAATTGAATTCCATTACGTTGTTTTTAAGGCGGTCCGTCACAACGTTTTTAGCATTCAATTAGACATTATTGGGGATAGGTTGATTGGCAACACTAATTGGCCCTAGTGTGTGAATGTGAATGTTGTCTGTCTATCTGTGTTGGCCCTGCCCTGCGATGAGGTGGTGACTTGTCCAGGGTGTACCCCGCCTTCCGCCCGATTGTAGCTGAGATAGGCGCCAGCGCCCCCCGCGACCCCGAAAGGGAATAAGCGGTAGAAAATGGATGGATGGATAGACATTATTGTGTGGTTTCATATTAGTGTTCTATAAAATAGATATAGCGGCAGCCGAAGGCAGGGCACTTGGCGGTCCGATCCTCGGCTACATAAGATAGCTCTTGGGACGTGGAACGTCACCTTACTGGGGGGGGAAGGAGCCTGAGCTAGTGTGCGAGGTAGAGAAGTTCCGGCTGGATAGTCGGACTCACCTCGACGCACAGCAAGGGCTCTGGAACCAGTTCTGTGGTTTCACAGCTGGGCGGCAACAAGAACCGTGATTATTATTAGCCCTAATGCCAACTAGTTTACAATCAAACCTGTCTGTGGTGGACACTTGACAATAGCGGCCACAAAACAAAAAAAAGCCAGAGCTGTCAACTCTGTGTCCAGCACATGCTCTTAAGGTGTTAGGAAGTGAGGTTTACCAGCGTACACATGGCACAGCCGCACTGGCTGGCCTCGGTTACACCCACAACACAGTCAACCATAACGATGTTACACAAGGTTTTTACAAGCCCTACACTTCACTGCTTTGAAATGTATGAAAAAAAAATCGTACATTTCAGAGAAATGAATTCTGAGAAAAAGAATGTGATTACTGGACTTCCGATCTCCTTCTTCTTCTCATTCCTCCCTTATCACATCATCCGATTATTCTTTAAAAGGTTTTATGCGAGTTACACGTGTTCTTTATTTCATACAATTTTTACCAGCTATGTCCTCAGAGCCATGCATCTACAGTGGGGCAAAAACGTATTTAGTCAACCACCGATTGTGCAAGTTCTCCCACTTAAAATGATGACAGAGGTCTGTAATTTTCATCATAGGTACACTTCAACTGTGAGAGACGGAATGTGAAAAAAAATCCACTAATTTACATTGTAGGAATTTTAAAGAATTTATTTGTAAATTATGGTGGAAAATAAGTATTTGGTCATTTCAAACAAGGAAGATCTCTGGCTCTCACAGACCTGTAACTTCTTCTTTAAGAAGCTCTTCTGTCCTCCACTCGTTACCTGTATTAATGGAACCTGTTTGAGCTCAATATCTGTATAAAAGACACCTGTCCACAGCCTCAAACAGCCAGACTCCAAACTCCACAATGGCCAAGACCAAAGAGCTTTCGAAAGACACCAGGAAAATAATTTTAGACATGCACCAGACTGGGAAGAGTGAATCTACAATAGGCAAGCAGCTTGGTGTGAAAAAAATCAACTGTTGGAGCAATTTTCAGAAAATGGATGACATACAAGACCACTGATAATCTCCCCCGATCTGGGGCTTCACGCAAGATCTCATCCCGTGGGGTTAAAATGATCATGAGAACGGTGAGCAAAAATCCCAGAACCACACGGGGGGACCTGGTGAATGACCTGCAGAGAGCTGGGACCAAAGTAACAAAGGTTAACATCAGTAACACACTACGCCGACAGGGAATCGAATCCTGCAGTGCCAGATGTGTCCCCCTGCTTAAGCCAGTGCAGGTCCAGGCCCGTCTGAAGTTTTCAAGAGAGCACATGGATGATACAGCAGAGGATTGGGAGAATGTCATGTGGTCAGATGAAACCAAAACAGAACTTTTTGGTATGAACTCAACTCGTCGTGTTTGGAGGAAGAAGAATACTGAGTTGCATCCCAAGAACACCATACCTAATGTGAAGCATGGGGTGGAAACATCATGCTTAGGGGGACAGGACGACTGATCAGTGTTAAGGAAATAATGAATGGGGCCATGTATCGTGAGATTTTGAGCCAAAACCTCCTTCCAACCGTGAGAGCTTTGAAGATGAAACGTGGCTGGGTCTTCCAGCATGACAATGATCCCAAACACACCACCCGGGCAATGAAGGAGTGGCTCCGTAAGAAACATTTGAAAGTCCTGGAGTGGCCTAGTCAGTTTCCAGACCTCAACCCCATAGAAAATCTGTGGAGGGAGTTGAAAGTCAGTGTTGCTCGGCGACAGCCCCAAAACATCACCGCTCTCGAGAAGATCTGCAAAGAGGAATGGGCCAAAATACCAGCTACTGTATCTGCAAACCTGGTAAAGACCTATAGTAATCGTTTGACCTCTGTTATTGCCAACAAAGGTTATATTACAAAGTATTGAGTTGAATTTTTGTTATTGACCAAATACTTATTTTCCACCATATTTTACAAATAAATTCTTTAAAATTCCTACAATGTGAATTCCTGGATTTTTTTCCTTCACATCTCGTCTCTCACAGTTGAAGTGTACCTATGATGAAAATTGCAGACCTCTGTCATCATTTTAAGTGGGAGAACTTGCACAATCGGTGGCTGACTAAATACTTTTTTGCCCCACAGTATATACTAACATGTACATGAAACGATGACGGAGGTGTTGGATGTTTTTTTCAAAGCGCTTTGCAGGCAAACGAGAGCGACTCCCATTCGCTTTGTTGTTAGCTGACTGTTGCTCGCGTTTATTTCCTAGTTATAACGCATAAGAAAAAAAAAGTGTGCTGGTCTAAAATAAGGATTGTGAATGATAGGCAAAATTCCAAAATATTGCAGTTCCTCTATCATGCTTGTGCACATAGCAGACATGAGCATCTGTGCCTTCTTCTCCAACATTCCAGCAGCTAAACACATGACACAACTGAAGAGAATGTTCACGGCGTCTTGAGTTTCAACTTTTTTATAAAGATACAATTTTGACAATTTTGTACAATTATGACGGAAAGATAATGCTGTAGCAAATGTCTAAGTCAAACAAATACAGTGGGGCAAAAAAATATTTAGTCAGCCACCGATTGTGCAAGTTCTCCCACTTAAAATGATGACAGAGGTCTGTAATTTTCATCATAGGTACACTTCAACTGTGAGAGACAGAATGTGAAATAAAAAATCCAGGAATTCGCATTGTAGGAATTTTTAAGAATTTATTTGTGAATTATGGTGGAAAATAAGTATTTGGTCAACCATTCAAAGGCTCTCATTGATGGAAGGAGGTTTTGGCTCAAAATCCACTATACATGGCCCCATTCATTCTTTCCGTAACACGGATCAATCGTCCTGTCCCCTTAGCAGAAAAACAGCCCCAAAGTATGATGTTTCCACCCCCATGCTTCACAGTAGGTTTGGTGTTCTTGGGATGCAACTCAGTATTCTTCTTCCTCCAAACACGACGAGTTGAGTTTATATCAAAATGGATACATGGATGATACAGCAGAGGATTGGGAGAATGTCATGTGATCAGATGAAACCAAAATAGAACTTTTTGGTATAAACTCAACTCGCCGTGTTTGGAGTAAGAAGAATACTGAGTTGCATCCCAAGAACACCACACCTACTGTGAAGCATGGGGGTGGAAACATCATGCTTTGGGGCTGTTTTTCTGCTTAGGGGACAGGACAATTGATCAGTGTTAAAAAAAAGAATGAATGGGGCCATGTATCGTGAGATTTTTAGCCAAAACCTCCTTCCATCAGTGAGAGCTTTGAATGGTTGACCAAATACTTATTTTCCAACATAATTTACAAATAAATTCTTAAAAATTCCTACAATGTGAATTCCTGGATTTTTTTTTCACATTCTGTCTCTCACTGCTGAAGTGTACCTATGATGAAAATTACAGACATCTGTCATCATTTTAAGTGGAAGAATTTGCACAATTGGTGGCTGACTAAATACTTTTTTGCCCCACTGTATGTAATATTGTTAACCTATGAGATGCGACCCGTTCCCAAGTGCAAGGTCAGTAGAAATCCCTTGAACTGCTGCTGACTTAATGGTATCCAAGGCGAGACAAAAAGGCTACAATAAACGAAAGCTGCAACAAAACCGCAAACTGCAATTGGAAATTGATTGCGAGGAAATGAGAATCACTTATGTCCATGTTAGTATGACACTACTTAGTTTAGTAATGTGTGCAAATGATAATTGTTGTGGTTTCTTTAAAAGAGCACTCAACAAAATGTGTGCAACCTGCTCCACTCCCCTGTTGTCGCTATAGAGACCTCAACTTCCTGTGTCCACTCCCAGGAAAATGACAGCAATACTGGGTGAGACAGGAAGTACAGTTCAGAGGGTTTCAACATAACAACAACATGTTGTTATTACCTTGATATAATACCATAAAACAAAAAGCTAGAACTCTGCTGAAGGCCTATCTTTAAAAGGTAACGAAAAAGAATTGGAGCACTTTATTACTTCCACTCGGTTGTGGAAAAAAAAAAAATCAGGCAGTTTAAAGTTCGAAACTATTCTAAAAATTGGAATGAGAAACAAAATCCAGTTTTATTGGCTTGAACGCAGAAGAAAGTGTTAAATGTGAAGGGTATTTTTGAACAATGCAGCACAGAAAACGCCATCGAATAGTACTCATGGATCCAGGCTTAAAAAAACAGAACTCTTTTTAGCCACTGATATCAGAATGAGAAGTACTTTATTAATCACAGAAAGGAAATAAAGATTTTCAGCACAGAGCAAATTTCAAACCTTGAACTCTACTACGCTGAATGAAAACTGTTGTTTGGCAGTTGGAAAACTATTCTGGCCAACAGATATTCCGGCTGCGGACACATCTGGAAAGGACCTGGTGCATACTGGCTCCGTCTGACTGGTTGTCTACCTTCAAAGATTATATTTTCATTAATTCTCTGTTCTCATACACTCTCTTTCCATCATATGTTGAGCAGAAGGGCATAGAGCAGGGGTCACCAACCTTTTTGAAACCAAGAACTACTTCTTGGGTATTGATTAATGCGAAGGGCTACTAGTTTGATACACACAAATAAATTGCCAGAAATAGCCAATTAGCTCAATTTACCTTTAACAAATAAATGTGTATATATATTAAAAAATGGGTATTTCTGTCTCTCATTCCGTTGTATATTTTTTTTCCTTTCATGGAAGGTTTTTTTAGAGAATAAATGATGCAAAAAAAAAAACACTTAATTGAACGGTTTAAAAGAGGAAAAACACGAAAAAAATTAAAATTAAATTTAGAAAGGTAGTTTATCTTCAATTTCAACTCTTTAAAATTCAAAATTCAACCGCAAAAAATGAAGAGAAAAACAAGCTAATTTGAATTTTTTTGAAAAATTTAAAAAATAATTTATTTTTTAAATCATTAGTCATTTTTCCTGATTAAGATTATTTTTTTTATTTTGATGACGTGTTTTAAATAGGTTAAAATCCACTGATTGATTGATTATACAGATTTTCTAGATTTGCCACAATAATTTTTGGGAATTTTAATCATAATTAGTTTGAAGAAATATTTCACAAATATTCTTCGTCGAAAAAACAGAAGCTAAAATGAAGAATTAAATTAAAATGTGTTTATTATTCTTTACAATAATAATTTTAAAAAATTACTTGAACATTGATTTAAATTGTCCGGAAAGAAGAGGAAGGAATTTAAAAGGTAAAAAGGTATATGTGTTTAAAACTCCCAAAATCATTTTTACGGTTGTATTTTTTTGTCTTTTTGAAAGTTATAAGAAGCAAAGTAAAAAAATGAATGCATTTATTTAAACAAGTGAAGACCAAGTCTTTAAAATATTTTCTTGGATTTTCAAATTCTATTTGAGTTTTGTCTCTTTTAGAATCAAAAATGTCGAGCAAAGCGAGACCAGCTTGCTAGTAAATAAATACAATTTAAAAAATAGAGGCAGCTGACTGGTAATGGCTGCTATTTGAGCTATTTTTAGAACAGGCTAGCAGGCTACTCATCTGGTCCTTACGGGCTACCTGGCGCCCACGGGCACCGCGTTGGTGACCCCTGGCATAGAGTATGCTCACTTGTCTAGTTGTTCAAAACCCACATTAAGATTCATTTGAGGGGTCCGGTCTAGGGCTGCATGATATTGAGAGAAAAACCTAATTTGTGATTTTTCCCTCCAAAATTGTGATTGCGATCTAATTTGCGATGTTTATGTTTTATACACATAAATGCATAAAACTGCGGAAATAACAAATAAAAAAAGACATGTTACTTTGAAAGTCTCGATCAACATATTCTTGTCTCAAGGTGCCACATACTAGAACATGGGTGTCCAAACAGCCCGCGGACTAAGTGCGTTTTCCATTTGGACCACGAAACGTAATGAGCAAATAATGAATCTTGCCTTTGCCATCAAGTGAAAAACGCAAGTAAATTAGGTCAATGACCCCGCCTTCCGCCCGATTGTAGCTGAGATAGGCTCCAGCGCCCCCCGCGAACCCTGAAGGGAATAAGCAGTAGAAAATGGATAGATGGATGAAGCTTTAATTATTCTCTGAATGACACTATGCACATAATTTACTTATATGACCCAATGCAACCAAAAATACAACCAACACAAAATGTCAACAGACATATAACACAACCATCAATCAATCAAAGTATTTATGTAGCACTTAATCACAAATGCCTCAGAGGGCTGCACATGCTCACTGAACTTTGTGGATATTACAAAAAATTTCCGTTCACCACAAAAAATTCAAAATTACATCCATTTAAAACCATTGCAAAGCATGATGGGAAAATATGCAACACACTCCCCACACTTATCCACGTTTGGCCCAATTGATATTTCTGATTGAGTACAAAACTCTAAGGAGGTTGTCACAGGAATAAACAAGGTTGGAGTCTATCTTTCACATACTCTTATTATCCAATTATAATAATTATTAATTGTATATCCATTATCCATCAATCCATTTTCTACTGCTTAAATATATACATAAATACATACAGACATGTATAAATATATAGACACAGAGTTACTTTACATGAAGTTCACTATGGGCCCTCGACCATATTTTTTAGCCTAACGCGGGCCCCCAATGTCAGAAAGTTCGAACACCACTGTATTAAAACAACATGTAATAATTTACTTAAAAAAATTCTTGGCTTTATTTATACAGACTTGGGGATTTTGTCAACATAATTTTCTTAAACTGAAGAAATAACCAATAAAAACTATACAGAATGTGTAATGTAATGTAATTATAATATATAATAAAAATATTGCAAGTAACAATTTAAAAATATATTTTTTTATTTCAAATGTTTAATTACTGTAGAATTGTTAATCATTGTACTGGAACTGTGAGGTAAATAACTTTATCCTCAATATATAAATAAAAATTGACTCTCATTTCTGTAAGGAAAACCTTTACTTGAATAAATATTGAACATCGTAAAATGCAATTTTTTCCTACTTGGAAAAACTTGGTTTTCTTATTTTTTGCCATCGCATTCTTGATCGTTGGTCCGTGTTGATGGGCTCATATTGCCCATTCGGTTTGAAGCTGAAATATTTACCACAACAGGACATTCGGCTTTGTAATCATATGTTTTTCCTCATAATTTTTGTTACTTTGCGGAACTTCACATCAGCGTTTCGCGAGGCTCTTTGTCCGTGCTTCCCGTTTGTGCAAAGTTGGGGTCTTGCTCAAAGATTGTGGATGACTGAAAAAAGAGCTCAATGCGTTCAGTTAATTCTACAAACGGGCTTAGGGACTCACAGCGATGCACAGAGTGAGACCTTTTTTTTTTTATCCCTGAGAATCAAGAGATAGAAACGCAAAGCTCTACTATTCGGACGGGCAAACATGTCTGTGACTCCAATGCGGGTGACAGCAGAAAAAGAAAAAACTCAGCCTGTTGCGTTTACATTATCGCACTAATTCAAACCTTGATGTCAATGAATCATGCAGCCCTAGTCCAGTTAAATGTGGAAAGTTCAAATGGTGCCTAGGATGACACTAAGACCTGCAAAGATCAATAGAAGAATGAATGTTAGCAACTCCAAATATGTAATTTAAAGGCCTACTGAAACCCACTACTACCGACCACGCAGTCTGATAGTTTATGTATCAATGATGAAATATTAACATTGCAACACATGCCAATACGGCCTTTTTAGTTTACTAAATTGCAATTTTAAATTTCCCGCGAAGTGTCCGGTTGAAAACGTCTCAGAATGCTAACGTGTACGCGTGACGTCACAGACTGTTAGGAAATATTAGCGCTGCGCACACACACAGCTAAAAGTCGTCCGCTTTAACCGCATAATTACACAGTATTTTGGACATCTGTGTTGCTGAATCTTTTGCAATTTGTTCAATTAATAATGGAGGAGTCAAAGTAGAAAGATGGAGTTGGGAAGCTTTAGCCTTTAGCCACACAAACACACGGTGATCCCTTGTTTAAAATTTCCGGAGGTGAAACTTTACTATGGATCAGAGCAGTCAAGCGAACATGGATCCCGACCAAATGTCAACCAGCAGTTTTGGGTGAGAAAATTGTGGTAAAAAGTCGCCACTTACCGGAGATCAGCTGAGCTTGTGCCGTCCATAGCTGCCGTCGACTTTCATAAGACACTGGTGTCAACACACCCGTGGATACACCCTTCCGACCATCAGGTACTATTAAACTCACTAAAACACTAGCAATACAATAGAAAGATAAGGGATTTCCCAGAATTATCCTAGTAAATGTGTCTAAAAACATCTGAATCCGTCCCAATGCAATCGCGTTTTTTTTTTTTTCTAGTCCGTCGCTATCAATATCCTCAAACACGAATCTTTCATCCTCGCTCAAATTAATGGGGAAATTGTCGTTTTCTCGGTCCGAATAGCTCTTTTTGTTGGAGGCTCCTATTTAAAACAATGTGAGGATGTGAGGAGCCCTCAACGGGTGACGTCATCGTCTGCGACTCCCGGTAAAGGCAGGTCTTTTCTGTTAGCGACCAAAAGTTGCGAACTTTATCATAGATGTTCTCTACTAAATCCTTTCAGCAAAAATATGACGATATCGCGAAATGATTAAGTATGACACATAGAATGGACCTGCTATCCCCGTTTCAGTAAGAAAATCTCATTTTAGTAGGCCTTTAAGGCGACATGCTTTTTTCACTATAACAGAAATTAAGATGCTTAAGGACAAAAGGAAGATTATTTGTGTTAAATAATAACTTGACATGAGGCTTCACGGTGGAAGAGGGGTTAGTGCATTTGCCTCACAATACGAAGGTCCTGCAGTCCCAGGTTCAGATCCAGGCTCGGGATCTTTCTGTGTGGAGTTTGCATGTTCTCCACGTGAATGCGTGGGTTCCCTCCGGGTACTCCGGCTTCCTCCCACTTCCAAAGACATGCACCTGGGGATAGGTTGATTGGCAACACTAAATTGGCCCTAGTGTGTGAATGTGAGTGTGAATGTTGTTTGTCTATCTGTGTTGGCCCTGCGATGAGGTGGCGACTTGTCCAGGGTGTACCCCGCCTTCCGCCCGATTGTAGCTGAGATAGGCGCCAGCGCCCCCCGCTTATTCCCCAAAAAGGGAATAAGCGGTAGGAAATGGATGGAATAACTTGACATGACAGTAGCTTTGATAATTTATGAAAATAAACATGTAACTCAAATGAACAAAAAGATTAAATTTAAATAGATTAAACCAAACAGCCTAAAAGCGATAAGTAATATATTTTTTTAAAGTATTATCGCCAGAGATAGCAACATTATCACCAGAGAGTGCAACATTTTATGTGTAGAGATGTAATGTCTAAATCAAGAGTTGCTCTTGGACTAACCTCAAGTGTACTTTTATTGTTTTGGAGGCCGGAAAAGGTTTTCCATTCATTTTAGTGCTTGAAATATAAATATGACGCTGCAGTCCACATTTGGCCAGCATATTTGGAAAAGTACTCCACCCCACGATAAAAATGGGATGGTGAATGGATGTCACACTTCATCAACAAAGTTTCAGCATTGAGGACTGGATATTGATACTAACACAGCTGGTTTGACAAATATATGTTCAGATAAAGTCACACTAATATTAAAATAGAAGTGAAGTGAATTTGAGCTATGGAAGACACTTGGCAACGTTATCAACACCCATATGCTGTGGCTCGGAATGGAATCACACACAAATGCCAAGTAAAGCAACTGCATGACACATATATGTTAAAAGCACCAGTGACATTTCATGACTATGGCCTGAACATTCCCTGCTAGGGGTAAAAACAAGGTGATAGAAGCCAATTGCAATATTTTCTCTGCTGCATTTTAATAGTCAAAGAGCCAGTCTCAAGACTCAAAAATGAAATGATCACTGTAATGTTTACCTGAAGCCATCAATAAGCCTTAAATAACATTATTATAGAAAAATAAAGACTGTAAGGCAGGGGTGTCAAACTCAAATACAGAGCGGGCCAAAATATAAAACTGAACGAAGCCGCGGGCTGAGGTTGAACAAATTAATCCTTTAATAGGGACCCAAACAAGTTTTGCATTGAATATTGACCAAGCAAGGCATAAATTATATAACTTTATAGTGACATGCAAAATCGAGTTTAAAATAATAATAATTAAAACATATCAATCGCATATCAAATAAAATAAAAATACAAATTGAATGCCTCTTTTCGGCGGCGGGTTTGAGTTGGGGCGGGGTTTGGTGGTAGCGGGGGTGTATATTGTAGCGTCCCGGAAGAGTTAGTGATGCAAAGGGTTCTGGGTATTTGTTCGGTTGTGTTTATATTGTGTTTATGTTGTGTTACGGTGCGGATGTTCTCCCAAAATGTGTTTGTCATTCTTCTTTGTTCTGGGTTCACTGTGTGGCGTATATTTGTAACAGTGTTAAAGTTGTTTATACGGCCACCCTCAGTGTGACCTGTATGGCTGTTGACCAAGTATATCTTGCATACACTTGTGTGTATGAGCCGCATATATTATGTGAGTGGGCCGTCACGCTGTTTGTATGGAGGAAAAGCGGACGTGGCGACATGTAGAGAACGCCAAAGGCAGTGCTTTTATGGCCCGCCCCCAATATTATTGTCCAGGTGGAAATCGGGAGAAATTCGGGAGGGCCACTGAACTTCGGGAGTCTCCCGGGAAAATCGGGAGGGTTGACGAGTATGAGTATTAGTGGTGAATGCGGTGTTACAGCGGCGGGCCAGCTCTAATGTTAATTTGATATTGGCTCAAGGGCCAAATGAAATTACACGGCAGGCCAAATTTGGCCCGCGGGCCAGAGTTTGACACCCATGCTGTAAGGTGTTTAGAAAAAACACACTCCATTTGTTATTTAAAATACAGTGTGACTTCAACCTACAAGCACGATTTGTTCCGCGACCATGCTCCTTACTCAGAACACTTTGTATCTCAAAGCAGCCCCGACCTTTAAAAAAAATAAAAAAATATTTAATTTGTGCTTGGGCCTCCAAAAACACCATCATTATAACATGTAACATGCCTTCAAAAACCTTAAGACAACAAGTATTGTTTGAAAAATAGCATGTACTACAAACATGTACTACGAACAACTACAGTAGTTTTATTAAATATAAATTGACTTGTACAGCTTTGCCAAATCTGTGTGTTATCCCTTTATTATTTTTGTTGCATCTGGCAACACAGTCAAAGACGTATTTGAGTGACGGACCGTGGGAGGTCAGCGAGCTTGTTAACAACAAGCAATATGTAGCTCATGCAGGACCATCCAGTTTGTTGAGTCAGGATGAAACAGCTTCTGCAGCTTCTCAATATTTTTATGGATAAATGTTAGTCTTTTACAGCACCTTGTGTAATATGGACTATAACGGGGCTAACTCGCTATATAGGCTTCTAACAGGCAGGACATAATTTTAATGGTTAGTTTCTCTGATTTGGTCTTAAGCAGATCTGGGCAAATTAAGGCCCGGGGACCACATGCGGCCCGTTGAGCTTTTCAATCTGGCCCGCCCGACATTCCCAAATAATTTTTTTAGATCTTTAAGATGGAAAGTGTAGCTGCCATTATTATGGGCAGTCATGTTTTCTAACGATCGTACGTTTTCAACTATACAAAGTATTTCAATAGTTGGAATCTGCACTTATGGATGATATACTGTACCAGTTACTATGGTCATCTAATTGGTTACTATAGTCATCTAATTAGTTACTATGGTAAGCAGCTCAGACGAGGCACCAAGCAGTGTGGGTGGGGAGCTTTTCCACAGACGGGAAAGGAGATTTTCACAACAAAGTTCTAAAGCTTAGTGATATATCAGATATATCAGATTATAGGTGGGTTTATTTTGTACCCTTCGCATTCATATTTCACTGGTTGTTGCATTTTTGTTACGTTTCACTTGATTGTAAAATGTGTCCATCGAAAGGGGGTGTGAATATTTTGTCAATATTCAGTGTTTTGTCCTTCATAGAAAATGTTAAATTCCATTATGTTTTTTAAGGTGGTCTGTCATAACGTTTTTAGCATTCAATCAGACATTATTGTGAGGTTTTGTATTAGTGTTCATAAAAATAGACACATTTTTTTCTCCAAATGTGGCCCCCCGAGTCAAAATAATTTCCCAGGCTTGGTCTTAAGCGTACTCTCTTGTGCACTAACTTTTTTAGTTCCGATGGTTCAGAGGAAGAATGTGAATTTCTGGGTGACGCTCAAACACGCACGTCAACTGTCAATCAAAATGTATGTTTGTTTCCTTTGTAAACAAAGCAAGTACAACGTGTAACTATATAGTAACCTTTGATTGTTTTGTTTCTTGTGTAAATGAAGCAGGAAAGTAACATAACGAATATTGCTTTAAATTTAAAGCATGACAAAAAGCTTAGACACACCGCATATCTAAAGTTACTTGTAGGTAAAGGTTCTAGTAAGTTGAGGTACCATTGTAGTTCCAACAAAACATAAGATTATTTACGACTTTAGATGACCATTTACAGAATAATATCCAATCTTTACAGCAAAAGTAGATGCATTATCAATGACATTGCGATCTAATAAAAACCTCCTAATTACATTTGACAAATTAGTTGTCACTTTGTGGGTGGGTTTTTATGTACGATATTAGCACAGCTTTTGTCAACTTTGACTATGACTGTCTTTTTTCAAAAGTGGTGAATCTTACATAAGTCGTGCAAATGTTAGGCATTCCACACAGGTCTATGTTTAATAATAATAATTATATAATAATGGATTAGATTTATATAGCGCTTTTCTATCGACTAAAAGCGCTCACAGAGAAGTGAGAACCCATTATTCATTCACTCCACATTCAGACCAGTATTATTCACTTCCCTTGGACAATATTCTCAGAAAACACCCTATGACGTTCATTTGTTTGTGCAGATGCCCACCCAACTTAACTCATCAATAAAGCACTAGAGGGGCTGAAATAAAATTTACTATTGAACATTATACATAAAAATACTGTACTCGTGCATTTTAAAAACACAAACTATAAAGTTGCAAATGGCTATACGTTGGCCTTGGCTTTGTGCCACTTGGTTGTTTCTTTAAATTGGGATATGTCACAGACTATTTGCCTCTTTTCAACCAAAAAACAAATAAGAAATCTCCATAGAACAGGGGTCGGCAACCCGCGGCTCTTTTGCAACTCTGATGCGGCTCAGCTGCACAATCGCCGACCCCCCAGATTGTTGCGGGGAGATTCCAGAATTCAATGCCTCTCCCGGACATCTCTCCCTGCGTGGTTGAGGTGGGCGGGGTTTGGTGTTCGCGGGGTGTATAACATAGTCAGGATGTGGCATGGATGCAAAGGATTCTGGGTATTTGATATGTTGCGTTTATGTTGTGTTACTGTAAGGATTTTCTCCCGAAATGTGTTTGTCATTCTTCTTTTGTGTGGGTTCACAATGTGGCGCATATTAGTAGGACTGTTAAAGTTGTTTATATCACAACCGTCAGTGTACTCTGTGTCCCCCAGTATGCCTTCCAGTCATGTGCGTGCAT
The DNA here is from genome assembly GCF_033978795.1 of Nerophis ophidion. Lineage (NCBI taxonomy): Eukaryota > Metazoa > Chordata > Actinopteri > Syngnathiformes > Syngnathidae > Nerophis > Nerophis ophidion. The sequence goes on from NC_084635.1 coordinate 13,854,919, forward strand.
CTGCGGAAGCCTCTCACAACATGTTGCTGGACTGGCAAGCAGTTTGTACATGTTGTAGAAGGTGTTTAAGGCAATGGCTTCATAGCATCCCCTTATTCTTGTCATCTGGGTGACCGTGACCACCAGCAGATATTGGCGAGAATAGTTGCGGCTCCCGTTGTCTTCTGCCTTTTTTTGAAACGGGTCGAAATGGCTCTTTGAGTGGTAAAGGTTGCCGACCCCTGCCATAGAAGAACAAAATCCATCTGGTGCGGATTTGAAAATGCATAGGCATAATAGTATCTCAGCACTTTGCCCTACTTTTCGCGCTTATGATCCCATGGATAGGCTACTATGGGCTCACACTGCCAGGGCATCCACCATGGTGTTACTCTTCTCCTCGTTCCTCTCAACTTCATTCAAACTGTCACACCTCCATGCTTTTTTGTTCTCTTCACTGTAGAATGTGCCTTGGTTCCTGGAGCTTCATATAAAATGCATTATATTACCAGAGGTGGGTAGTAACGCGCTACATTTACTCAGTTACATCTACTTGAGTAACTTTTAGGATAAATTGTACTTCTAAGAGTAGTTTTAATGCAACATATTTTTACTTGAGTATATTTATAGAGAAGAAACGCTACTTTTACTCCGCTCCATTTATCTACATTCAGCTCGCTACTGATTTTTATCGATCTGTTAATGCACGCTTTGTTTTGGTTTGTCAGACGGACCTTCAAAGTAGGATTCATCACATGTCTGCGTTTCACCAATCAAATGCAGTCACTGGTGACGTTTGACTTCGTTTCACCAATCAAACAGTGCCAGGCGGTCACATGATTAACTGCACACTTTTTTTTTTTTTTTTAATTTAATAAACTTTTATATATAAATTTCCACATTTACAAACAGTTGAAAATAATAATCAAAGTAAGTACAAAAACAGTACAAAACAGTATAAAAACTGTACAAAACAGAGCCAGGGGGTTGTAAATTCAAAGTAACTAAAATAGAATGCAAAAAAAATACATATATAAAATTTAAAAAAGTGCAAAGGCATAGGCTCACTCAATCTCAGTAAATAACTTAAATTTGGAACACAGCATCATCGTTTTCATAGCTTTTTGTTTGTTAGAGGTAGAGTGTTTTAATGTAGAGTTCTAAATCTTTTTAAAGGCACAAAAAACAGGTCGGGTATTGAGAAACTTGCATTTATGAATATAGAACTTAGCCAATAGTATAATGAGGTTGCAAAGGTAAAATTCATTTACAAAATTGTTTTCAACACAGTGTAAAACCAAATATATATTGTTTAAAATATATTATTTTTTAGTTGCTGAAGAGATATTCCTGGCTCTGAATTTGTTCATTGCTATTTTTATGTTTTTGTGCATTACTTGTTGCCGTCATCATTAAACGAACAGGTTACTCATCAGTTACTCTGTACTTGAGTAATTTTTTCACAAGATACTTTTTACTTTTACTTAAGTAAATATTGGGGTGACTACTCCTTACTCTAAAGTAACAGTAGTCTTACTTGAGTACAATTTCTGGCTACTCTACCCACCTCTGGTTATTACTAATATTTGTAAGATGATTCATAGGGAACACTGACAACTAGAGATACATACTGTATTTTAAAAAGTGCATAGTCTGCTGGACATAGGAACGTGTGTGTCCTCATATAGGACCACATACCTTTTAGTAAGTAGTTGCAAATGTCCATAAACTCACATTGTTCATGGAAGTCTCATGAATGTAAGTTCCCACACAGGAGTGTCAAGATGCCTCATGTATGAAAGTACTGTCGTTGTACTGTTCATGTTTTTTTTTATCAGCTTAATGTTCACTAAATTACAACAATTTTTGTTTAAATCAGCAACTAAAGTAGCCTGGATTTAATTCAGTCTTTCTTCGACGCAGCAAACACCTACACACAGACAACATCATGAATCATCGCAAACCAGAGTGGGCACTCGTGTTCAAACAACAAGGTTGATCCGAGGTTTAAAGATTCTGAAGGCGGAAAGACAACACACGGGGGCGTTTTTTTGGACACAACTAAATTGTATGTTGTCAAACTCTTAAACAAACTTACCGCACATATTCACACCCCTTGCAACAGTCTAAGAACTGTTCTTTACATTTTTTTACAGCATCCAAAAATGTAGTGTAGTCAAAATATGGTAACTATGACATAAGTGAAATATCCATCCATCCATTTTCTACCGCTTATTCCCTTTTGGGGTCGCGGGGGGCGCTGGCGCCTATCTCAGCTACAATCGGGCGGAAGGCGGGGTACACCCTGGACAAGTCGCCACCTCATCGCAGGGCCAACACAGATAAACAGACAACATTCACACTCACATTCACACACTAGGGCCAATTTAGTGTTGCCAATCAACCTATCCCCAGGTGCATGTCTTTGGAAGTGGGAGGAAGCCGGAGTACCCGGAGGGAACCCACGCATTCACGGGGAGAACATGCAAACTCCACACAGAAAGACGCCGAGCCTGGGATTGAACCCAGGACTGCAGGACCTTCGTATTGTGAGGCAGACGCACTAACCCCTCTGCCACCATGAAGCATAAGTGAAATATATTTAGTTTAATTTAATACTTAAAGGCCTACTGAAATGAGATTTTCTTATTTAAACGGGGATAGCAGATCCATTCTATGTGTCATACTTGGTCATTTCGGGATATTGCCATATTTTTGCTGAAAGGATTTAGTAGAGAACATCGACGATAAAGTTCGCAACTTTTGGTCGCTAATAGAAAAGACCTGCCTGTACCGGAAGTATGTGAGCGTGACGTCACTGGTTGCAGGGCTCCACACATATTCCCATTGTTTTTAATGGGAGCCACCAGCAGTAAGAGCAATTTTGACCGAGAAAGCGACAATTTCCCCATTAATTTGAGCGAGGACGAAAGATTTGTGAATTAGGATATTGATAGTGAAGGAATAGAGAGCTTTTCAGATGTAATTAGACACATTTACAAGGAAAATTCTGGAAGATTCCTTATCTGCTTATTTTTTTAATAGTATTTTAGTGAGATTTTAATGATTGTAAAGACATACCTCGAGGTTGGATGGCTGCGTTGAACACGAAGTGTCTCAGAGAGAAGCCGAGGAGCCAAGAAGCTCAGAGCTGCCGCTGCTGCAGGACGACGAATAATCCAATGATTTCTCCGGTAAGATATATATCACAATTTCCCCATCCAAAAACATGCTGGTTGACGTAGAGAAACATGTTGGCTTGACCGCGCCGCTTCACAACAAACAAAGAAACACCGGTTGTGTCTCGGTGCTAAATGGAGCTGCAATACACCGCTTTCCACAGAGAGCATTGTTTTTTATAGACTCCATTATTAAATGAACAAATTGCAAAAGATTCAGCAACACAGATGTCCAAAATATTGTGTAATTATGCGATTAAAGCAGACGACTTTTAGCCGTGAGTGGTGCAGCTGCTAATATTTCCTGACAGTCCGTGTTTTCACGCGTACGCGTCATCATTCCGCGACGTTTTCAACAAGAAACTCGCGGGAAATTTAAAATTGCAATTTAGTAAACTAAAAAGGTCGTATTGGCATGTGTTGCAATGTTAATATTTCATCATTGATATATAAACTATCGGACTGCGTGTTCGGTAGTAGTGGGTTTCAGTAGGCCTTTAAAGGAGCTGCATCAGTTCGGCAGAAATATAGAGAGCGCTAGCGTTCAAACGAAATTTACAAGCATTACATGCCGCCCTCTTCATGGTCCGACCATGTAAGCTACACCCCACTATTAGGCACGCAGCAAGAGGATAAGGTTATGTTGTGGAAAATGCAAGAAACACATTGTTGCTGTTTCTTCCAGGTATTTATTTAAAGACTGCCAACATGAGAATGATACAATAACATTGCGCCCTAAGAGTGCTTCAAAGAATACACTGAAAACCACGCCCATATACCGGCTGGGTGAGAGCACAGTCCCATTGCCCGCCACACATCACCCCTCTCCCCAAACACCCAAAAGGCAATTTATGGGGGAAACAAAAACCTCCCAGGGGGTTTTACCGGCCTGCCATATCGGATGCAATGTCCTTTCATCAGAGGAGCATGCGAAATCTGCGGGGCAGAATGATCATTTAGGGCCCGGGGAGGTAAGGGACACTCAACCCTGACAGACTTAGGAGGACGATCACATTGAGGTCACCAATGTGGCAAATGCAAGAAACACAATGTTTCAGTTTCTTTAAAGGCCTACTGAAACCCACTACTACCGACCACGCAGTCTGATAGTTTATAGATCAATGATGAAATATTAACACTGCAACACATGCCAATACGGCCTTTTTAGTTTAATAAATTGCAATTTTAAATTTCCCGCAAGTTTATTGTTGAAAACGTCGCGGAATGATGACGCGTACGCGTGACGTCACGGACTGTCAGGAAACATTAGCGCTGCACCACTCGCGGCTAAAAGTCGTCTGCATTAATCGCATAATTACACAGTATTTTGGACATCTGTGTTGCCGAATCTTTTACAATTTGTTCATTTAATAATGGAGACTATAAAGAACAATGCTGTTGGTGGAAAGCGGTGGATTGCAGTTGTCTTTAGCACCGAGACACAGCCGGTGTTTCTTTGTTTGTTGTGAAACAGAGCGGTCAAGCGAACATGTTTTCTCTACGTCAACCAGCATGTTTTTGGATGGGAAAATTGTGATATATATCTTACCGGAGACATCAGTGGATTATTCATCGTCCTGCAGCAGCTGTCAAAAAAGGCAGCTGTGAGCTTGGCTCCTCGGCTTCTCTCTGAGACACTGCGTGTTCACCGCAGCCATCCGACCTCGAGGTATGTCTTTACAATCTTTAAAATCTCACTAAAACACTATTAAAACAATAAGCAGATAAGGGATCTTCCAGAATTATCCTAGTAAATGTGTCTAATTACATCTGAAACGCTCACACTGACGCCGCCTGGAGCCGTTGCTTTTTTTATTTTTTAATTTTTTCTAGTCCTTCACTATCAATATCTTAATTCATGAATCTTTCATCCTCGCTCAAAATAATAGGGAAATTGTCGCTTTCTCGGTCCAAATTGCTCTTACTGCTGGTGGCTCCCATTATAAACAATGTGAATATGTGTGGAGCCCTGCAACTCGTGACGTCATGCGCACAGGCTTCCGGTAAAGGCAGGGCTTTTTAATTAGCGACCAAAAGTTGCGAACTTTATCGTCGATGTTCTCTACTAAATCCTTTCAGCAAAAATATGGCAATTTCGCGAAATTATCAAGTATGACACATAGATTGGACCTGCTATTCCCGTTCAAATAAGAAAATCTCATTTCAGTAGGCCTTTAAGGTCTTTATTCAAAGACTGCCAACATAAGAATCATGATATAATAACATTACGCCCTAACAGAGCGCCAAAGATTACACTAAACACCACGCCCACACTGACTGAGTTACAGCATGGTACTAAGTCACAAAAACAGTATTATGGAAAGCGTATGATTTTGCTCACTGGTCTAACAAAGTTGTACTTTTAATACTGACAAATAGACATCTGTTTATTCAATTTGTTCTCATTAATCAACATATGCTAACTGTTGGTGTTTTGTTTTTTATTTAATTTGGATCTGATTATATACAGCAGCTTTAATAGAGCTTTTTTGTTAACCTATCATTTTGCTTTTGTCCGCTGAATCTGAATCTCAGGCTGTGGTGTGATAATATTATGCCCTGTAGTCACAAAGACGGGTGTGAAATGTGCACAGAACATTTGAGCTAGGATATCTACCATAGACAGTAAAGAGCGAACCTAAACAGCTCAGGGTAATAGCAGGTCAACAACGGTGAACATGGGATTTGGAGCACATCTGTTTAAAGTATTAGGGGAAAAAAACATGACCTGTAATTACAGGGAAATGATACAGCGGCTCTCACAATTTCTTCTGAGGAAGGGGCCCAATGGTTGTCTCTCTGCCTGCAGCAGATTGTCTTTTTGAAATCTGAGCTCGATCTTGCAGTGGAGGCTGCAGTCGGCAGACAAACAGTAAGAGCTGCGCTCTGATGATGAAGCAGATCTTACTATAAACTTCAAGGACAAGGCAAAGATGGTTTAAGGTAATATTTAACGTAGACAGTGCAAATTCAACATTATCTTGCTTTATTGAGCAACCAAGTCTTGTTGAAAGATTTGTTGAATAGTAGTCCAACTAGAGGTTAAAACAACAAAAAAATCTGATGTGCTGTCACTTTAACAAATGCTCATGTTTTCTGTGGAGCCTTACTTAGAAGAAAACTGGATGATTAATGTGTCCACTTTACTAAAACATGTTTCATCTGCCATTCCAGTTATTACATCACTTACCAGGGAAGCTTTAACATAAGACATGCACGGTCTTGTTTTACAAGAACAGGTTGCATATGTGAGAGCAGTAACTATAGTCAAAAAAATCCCTGACCACGAGAAGGCAGAATTTGCAGACAAGAAAGGATCAGGCCTACCATTTTTAACGCAATTAGTAAACAAATGTATAATCTCAAAGTAAAATGGTTTTCACTGGCTTTTTTTAAGATCATCTAAAATCCTATAGACTGCCATTACTTGCAGAAAAGAAGCAGAATACACTAAATCAGTGGTTCTTAACCCTGTTGGCGGTACCGAACCCCACCAATTTCATACACGCATTCACCAAACCCTTCTTTAGTTAAAAATAAAATGTTTTTTTTTTTTTCAAATTCAAGACAAAGCAGTATGTTTTTGGTAACACTTTAGTATGGGGAACATATTCTAAGTAACAAAGACTTAATTTAGAGTTATTTGGACACTAGGAGAACATATTCTAAGTCAGGGGTGCCCACACTTTTTCTGCAGGCGAGCTACTTTTCAATTGACCAACTCGAGGGGATCTACCTCATTTATATATATCATTTATATTTATTTATTTATGAAAGAGACATTTTTGTAAACAAGTTAAATGTGTTTAATGATAATACAAGCATGTGTAACATATATAGATGTCTTTCTTTCACGAAGACAAGAATATAAGTTGGTGTATTACCTGATTCTGATGACTTGCATTGATTGGAATCAGACAGTAATGATGATAACGCCCACATTTTCAAATGGAGAAGAAAAAAAGTTGTCCTTTCTGTACAATACCACATGAAAGTGGTTGGTTTTTGGCATCTAATTCATCCAGCTTCCATACACTTTACAAGAAAAACATTGGCGGCAAATTCCGTAGCTTGCTTGATTGACATTCACGGCACCCGAGGGTCTTGTGAGATGACGCTGGCTGTTGCCAGTTCATTATTATGAAAAAATGACAGAGAGGAAGGCGAGAAACACTTTTTATTTCAACAGACTTTCGCGCCGTCCCTTCCGTCAAAACTCTAAAGGCCGACTGCACATTTCCTATCTTCACAATAAAAGCCCTGCTTCATGCTGCCTGCGCTAACAAAATAAGAGTCTCGGAAAGCTGGCGTGCACAAGTGATGTGCACGCCAGCTTTCTGAGGGATCGCTTGTGCACGCCAGTTTTCCGAGACTCTGTATTTAGTTAGCGCAGGCAGCATGAAGCAGGGCTTTTATTGTGAAGATAGGAAATGTGCAGTCGGCCTTTAGAGTTTTGACGGAAGGTACGGCGCGAGAGTCTGTTGAAATAAAAAGTGTTTCTCGCCTTCCTCTCGGTCATATTTTCATAATAATGATCTTGCAGCAGCCAGCGTCATCTCACAAGACCCTCCGGTACCGTGAATGTCATTTAAGTGACAACTTGGTGAAGATTGATGATCACTAATTTTTAGGTTTATTTTTTTCAAAGCCTGGCTGGAGATCGACGGACACACCCCCCGCGGTCGACTGGTAGCTCGCGATCGACGTAATGGGCACCCCTGTTCTAAGTAATAAATACTTAATTTAGAGTTTTTTGGTTAGGGTCAGGGTTATTATAAGGCCATGCCGAATAAGGCATTAATAAGTACTGAATAATGACAAGTTAAGAGCCAATATGTTACTAATTTGCATGTTAATAAGCAAATAATTAATGGTGAATATGTTCCACATACTAAAGTGTTACCATGTTTTTTTTTTACTGGTGCACAAAATGAACCGTGCATGAACATCACCTTGTTAAAAAAACAAAACCAACACAGTGTATGAGCTCACAACAAATTACACACCTGCAAATCAGTCAGCTGATAGGGAGAAGTTTGTATTTACACGATGAGTCGGGTGTGTTTTGACCTCCGCCGAACCCCTGGAGCCGACTCACCGAACCCCTAGGGTTCGATCGAACCCAGGTTAAGAACCACTGCACTAAATGAATGGGTAGACGTGCTGTGCGATATAACGATCAATATCGTAGTACAACATTAAATGTCTATGGTACGATATAACTATATTGTTTGTATCTTAACTTTTACATATGGGTAACATAAAGCAGCAACACCGATGCATCATGGTAGCATTTTTACATCCCTTGAAAGAACTTTACAGTGAGAACCAGCGGGACTACAAATGTTAACAACTTTGCACGGACACAGCACAATGGCAAAAAATTAAGAAAAATTGGAGACAAAAAGAAAAAAGAGAATCTCCTGCATTTAGCTTTGGGTTGGATTCAAAAAGTAAGACCCCAACTAGACAATAGTAATCTGCAAAACATGCCACAAAAAGGTCGTTCTTAGCGACGTGAACATACAGACACACTGTTGAAATGTTCCCAGGTAATAACGTTACCTCAAAACCACAAAGTGATGAAAAGAAACACAAACACAAAGCAAGTTGTCCAAAGGCAAGCAGTCCTGCCAACACCAAGAAATTACTGATGCCATCTCTACATTAAATACGTGTAGACATGTGTATGTGTAGGCATGGCTCTACTACAGTGTTCCTTCGATTATCACAGGAGTAACGTTGCAGACCCCCAATTCATGCCCAGAGGACCAAAAAAATGGCTATTTTGTCTATCTCCAAAGACTAATTCATATTAAAGGCCTACTGAAACCCACTACTACCGTCCACGCAGTCTGATAGTTTATGTATAAATGATGAAATCTTAACATTGCAACACATGCCAATACGGCCGGTTTAGTTTACTAAATTACAATTTTAAATTTCCCGCGGAGTTTCCTGTTGAAAACGTCGCGGAACGATGTGACGTTATTGGTTGGAGGGGACGTATTAGCCCAGCACCACTTACGGCTAAAAGTCGTCTCTTTTCATCGCATAATTACACAGTAATTGGGACATCTGTGTTGCTGAATCTTTTGCAATTTGTTCAATTAATAATTGAGACTAAAAAGAAGAATGCTGTTGGTGGAAAACGGTGGATTGCAGCTGCCTTTAGCAACCGAAACACAGCCGGTGTTTGTTTGTTGTGAAGCTTTAACACAGAGCGGTCAAGCGAACATGTTTCTCTACGTCAACCAGCAAGTTTTTGGATGGGAAAATTGTGATATTAAGTCGGCTCTTACCAGACACTTGAGTGGATTGTGCGACCTCCTCCTGTAGCTGTCAAAAAGGCAGCTGTGATCTTGGCTCCTCCATTGGCTTCTCTGAGAGACACTGGCGTTTACCGCAGCCCTCCGACTTTCAGGTATGACTTTATAATCTCACTAAAACACTATTAACACAATAAGCAGATAAGAGATTTTCCGAATTATCCTAGTAAATGTGTCTAATAACATCTGAATCGCTCACACTGCCGTCGCCTGGAGCCGTCCCCTTTTCTTTTCTTTTTTTTTTTTTAGTGCTTCACTTTAACTTTCCTCATCAACGAATCTTTCATCCTCGCTCAAATTAACGGGGAATTCGTCGCTTTCTCGGTCCAAATTGCACTTGCTGCTGGTGGCTATGATTATAAGCAATGTGAGGATGTGAGGAGCCCTACAACCGGTGACGTCACGCGCACATCATCTGCTACTTCCGGTACAGGCAAGCCTTTTTTGTTAGCGACCAAAAGTTGCGTACTTTATCGTTGATATTCCCTACTAAATCCATTCAGCAAAAATATGGCAATATCGCAAAATGATCAAGTATGACACATAGAATGGACCAGCTATCCCCGTTTGAATAAGAAAATCTGCTTTCAGTAGGCCTTTAAGTTTGTACATCCATAGCTCAACCGCAAGACAGGCAAAAACTATTTGCTAGGCTCTTAAGTGGGCTCCTTCAGGTTGAGTGCAGGAGTTGGACTTCCTGGAGCCTCTAATCTTCTCCGGAGTGTCTGACTTTAATCGTTCAACAAGTCAGCCAAGTCACTGTGGTGAATGGCGGCTCTTGAATGCACCAGTGGGTAATCAGGATGAGAGCAGGTGGCAGCCCAAGTACAACAACAAAGCCTGGACCTTGTGGTTCAACAAAAAACAACACAAGAAAGGATTAGAAAAACCTCCAGTACATATTTCTTAGATCTTTAAGTTCTGAAATATGATAACTTTGAATGCCATTGAACAGTTTCTGCTTGTTTATACCAAAAACAACACCCATATTAAGTTTGTGCTGATGGACATTAGATCCCTTAATTCCCTTTTCCACTGCAGGAACCTTTCTCATTTACCTTGGATTTGGAAAAACCCTGGAACATTCCTACTCAAGTTATTATCATAATTTCTATTCACCTGCCAAACTTGAATAAAAATGGAGCAAAAGAACTGTTGAAGAAGAGAAACTAAGTAATGGAACAAAGTGGGACTTCTAAGTCTGTGAAAGAATAGTAGAATTGTACTTATTCTAAGAAGTTGAAAGACAGTCGCAGTGGGTCCGACTGCTGGACTAAGTAGTATGACCAGCTCGGCGTTCTGTGGAACTGCCAATTTACCTGGGTAAATAAATACAATTCCTGGTAATTAATGTTGGCGGAGAGGTTTTTTTGTCTCATTAAAACAATACATTCTATGCACAAAAACCTCAACTTCCTGCTTTATTGGTTATAGGTTGGATTTAATAATAATACCTGGCAAGTCTATATCATCCAGCCAATCACTATGCTGATAAAGAAGATAAAGCACAAAATGCATTCCAGCAGCCAGAGCCCTTCTCGGCTGCATTCATAATCATCCTTATCACAGCCTGTTTGTTGTCAGTTAGCCACAACTATCTCTGCTTTCCCTCCCCTCCAGCCATTCTGACAGTACCCAGACTACTGTAAACTGGCAGAATTGCTCACTCAGATAAGAGCTGAAGCCTACAGCGGAGACTCAGCTCTGTCCGTCTTCAGGACTATCAGGAACTGCAGGCTGAGGCAAGGTGTTGCTAAGTGCAGTGAGGGTCGTTTCCAAATTAAGAAAACCACACGTTTGTCTGAAAATGATATAGTTTTACAGCTGAATGGCTGTATTGTGTAGTATTATACAAGCGCACATGCCTGAGGATTAGCCACGGGCCCTGTTCTGTCTGTACCATAAGGCTGCAGAGGCCACTAGCTATTGTCACCGCTGTGTTACAATACACTTTCAAAAATTCAGTAAATCTACAACTTTGGTTTCCAGTGTCCGTGAGCAATCTGAACTCGTTCAGTCCTGCTGTGTGAATAAATGACCATTAACAATCATGTATAAAATAATTATTACAGGTTGCCACTATCAAGAATTTGTACTGATCGAAAAAATGTTTTATTGTGTGTCAAGGACTACTACTATTACATAGCTTAAACTCAATTACTGAAAAGGTACTCGATCAACACACCAAAACACAAGACTAAACATTTTCTTCACTCTTCAAAACTGGATTTCATGTAAATTTGTTCAGGCTGAGCTTCCGACTTCATCGAAATAGTTTGTTGTCCCGAGGCCTGGGCTGATATTCGATAAGTCGATTAATCGACGATTAATGAAAATTAAGTCTGTAAGTTTTCCAGCATCGCCTTGTGCTTCCTTTAAGAGCATTCACGCTTTTCGTCTCTTTCGACAGCTGTGCACGTTTGTGCCAAAGCGGAATGAGAAGAAGGGGGTGAATTATATTGTCATCATTAACTGTCCTTTACTCTTTGTGCAGCAAGGCGGGGCCACTGGCCTGCAAGCATCACACAGTGCAACTAGTTAGCATGTAGGATCCCACTTGAACAAAATGATCAGAAAACCAAATGCTACTGCACCAGTGTGGGAATATTTCAGTTTAAACCTTTGGAACAAGATGAGCCTATAAACACAGAGGAGAAAGTTTGCCAAATGCGCGCCAATACAACAAACCTGCAAGCCCACTTGAAACAGAACTACTCGACAATCTACACTCACTGCGTTTGGTGTACAAGCCAGATCAGTGCAAAGTAGTGTGCGCTCACAGAAAGTGTGGTTAAATGCATCACCAAAGACATGCTGCCATTTAATACTGTTCTAAAACTATCATTTCTAAAAGTGCTGCAAACGTTTGACAGACATTTGTCATGACGTCATGTCGGTGATCCTCATTTGAAGTCTGCCAGAATTAATTATTTTTTGCATATGGCCTGTTAATACATCTGCTTATATTGGAGTGCTTGTATTGTTACTCTGCAATATTGTTTAAAAAAGTCTTAACTAGAGCTCGGCGATATATCGATATAAACGATATATCGCAGGTTTGTCTCTGTGCGATATAGAAAATGACTATATCGTAATATTCAAGTATGCGTTCTCACGCAGTTGCTTTTAGCTGCGGGCATTACACTACAGGTGTTTCTCACTCCTTCTCGTAGAGACGTAAAACATGCCCGCCTTCTTACATACGTCACATACTGTCACATGTGTAGCGTCATACGCTCTCGCCGAGCATAGAGGTAGCAGCATGGCTAATGTTAGCTGAGGCAGGTGGCGCAAGCAGAGCAGAGCGGAGCGAGTTGAGTGACATTACAAGAGAGAGAAGGTGCGAAACTGATCACAAATGGAGGAAAAACAATTAATGCCCCAAAAACAGCAGGGGGTTCATAATCTGGCGGTGGTTTGGATTCAAGCGGGAAGATATTCAGCAGACAACAGCAATATGCAAAGTATGCAGCAGAAGTGTTACTGCAAAAGGTAGCAGCACTACTAATTTGTTCTTTCATTTAAAAAGTCACCCTTGAGGGAATGAAAAGTATTTAATAAATACAGTTTTGGTTAATTGACTTATATTGTTGTGATTTCCCTCTGTGCATGAAAGTTTAAAATTAGCAAATATTAATGCAGTATGAGGAAGAATATTTTAATTTAGACACATAGAATCATCATACTGCTGTGATTATATGCATCAAGTGTTCATTCAAGGCTAAGGAAAAATATCGATATATATATCGTATATCGCGATATGGCATAAAAATATTGCGATATTAATAAAAGCCAATATCGCCCAGCCCTGGTCTTAACTTGATTGCCAGTTAAGTAATGTACAACTCTACCTCTGCCTTCAAGTTCAATAATGAAGTGCGATTTTGTTTGTCAATACTTTATTTAGCAGTTTTATTCATTGTTTTGCTTGTGTATATTTGAGGCCCCCCTCCCATTACTTCCTTTACATATTTTATTGCTTTCGGTTGTGATTTTTAGTGCAAAATTTTGCTAACAGACAATGTATATTTTATTGTTATTTGTTTGTTTTATTCAACCTGGGGATTTAAAAGTTTTCATTGCATTTACAATGGTAAAATACGAAACAAATTAGGGCTGGGCGATATGGCCTTTTTTAATATCTCGATACAAGGTATATATATCTCCATATTTTTGCCTTGGCCTTGAATGAACACTTGATACATATAATCACAGCAGTATGATGATTCTGTGAGTCCACATTAAAACATTCTTGTTCATACCGCATTAATATATACTCATTTTAAACTTTTATGCATAGAAGAAAATCACAACTAAGTCAATTGATCAAAACTGTATTTATTAAACAGTTATTAAGCAATGGCACGAACATTCATGTTCAGAAAGTGTAAGATTGTCAGAGACATTTGAAGTGTCAAATAAAAATGAGGTGCATAATAGGTTATCAAATAGTTTTCGTCCTTCGATATGTGGCAGGCTACTACAGACGTTATTAAATTCTGTTGTTAACTATTTTTTTCATACGGTGTTGATTTGGAAATGTTGGTCTCGGCATTTTGATGGTGTGGGCGTGTGGCACCGAACTGAGACGTTAAAATGCGGAGTGAGCACTCTTCATTCTCTAGCAGGTGACCTTTCAAATGATGCTACATATTAGCAGTAATGCTACTTTTTGTAGCAACGCTTTTGGCCCACGAGACAAATTACGGTTGTCTGTTCGACATATTCCCACTTGAAGGCAAGCCACCGCCAGACGATGGACTCCTTGCTGTTTTTCTTGGGAATTAATTCTCCCTTCATTTGCACCTTCTTTCTTTCGTATTACCACTCGCACGGCTCTGCTAGCATCACAGCTAACGTTACCCATGCTGCTACCTCTCTGGTCCGCGAGGGCGTATACGTATGTGATGTATGACGTGACAGTATGTTACGTGTGTAAGAAGGAGACATAGGAAAGAGTGAGAAGAGCCTGTAATGTAATGCCAGCAGCTCTCCCGCCAAAAGGCAAAACCCAGTAACTCAATTTTGGTCAAAACTGAGCTGATAATACTTTTGCAGTTCCTAGGTGATATGTTTTACATTAGTGTATGCGATATTGTAATTTGTTCCGTAAGTAAGCTGTTACGCGCATGGCAGGACCTAGCAACTACCACATAACCGCGTAGATACAACAGAAAAACCTAGTATCTCAAGGGACCAATCGAAGCTTCTTTGACAGTCGCCTTATCGTCTTTAATGAGACATTTGCACGAATGGGGGCCGACGGTCAACCTGATTATGTGATATTATGGCATGAGGGGATATTTGGAAGATTGGCCCAAGACGTTGCAAGCACCTTCATTAAATGTATTGTTCTTGATTCTTCCCCTTGCATACTCTTTTGGGCAGATAACCGTGGAGGTCAAAATAAAAACTGGACGCTGTACACGGCTCTTGCCCAATGTGCAAACGCAGAATGGGGCCCACCCGAGATTGTGATAAAATATCTGGAGAAAGGGCACACGTTCATGAGAGCAGATTCAATCCATGGCTCGATCGGCAAGAAAATGAAAGCTCAAGAAAACATCTATACGTGTGATGACTTTCTAGATCTTTATAAGACAGCATCAAGAAATAGATTGGTTTTCCTTTGTTTTCTCAAAATCAGCTAGAAGTGAGTTACTAGGTTTTGCCTTTGGACGGGAGAACTAAAAGCAACTGCGTGAGAACGTATACTCGAATATCACGATATAGTCATTTTCTGTATCGCACAAAGACAAACCCGCGATATATTGTGTCAATTGATATATCGCCCAGCCCTACAACAAATACAAGTTTATTGCATTTGAAAGGAAATACATGCATTATTATTATGTAATACTATTACATCAATGGTTCATTTGGTCTCAATAATCTCAAATAATTGGCAATACGTTTATCGGCAAAAATTTGGAGGTCATTTATCTTCACGTAAATCTGTTATCAGTCCAGGCCTAGTTATCCCCATATTCTGGATTAATAAAGACGGACAATTTCAACAGATACAAAATTGCCGAGAACAAAACAAAGCACCTTCTTCTTTGCGTCTCAGTCCAGCTACTGTTAAGTTGAGTTAATGAGGAAAAATGCAAAACGCTGGGAAGTTGAGCCTCTGAGGCCAAAGCCTCGTTCATATAATGACCTACTAAAGAAAGGGGGGCTTTGTTCGGTGCAACACAAGCAGGTTCCTCTTTAATGACTTCATGCGCATGCCAAAATAGTTCATCACACAATCTCTTCATGCGACCGCTACTCATTTCAGGACAACCCCGTCATGTGAGCAAGCAGCACGTGATTCCTGCCTTTCAAATACAAACTTTCATTTAAACCTCTCTTGGGTTGTCAATAGCTCAGTACAGAAGGAGGTATGTAGCTGTGCAAAGCACGTGTCCACGTGCAGAAGGTTACTATGGAGATTGTTAAAAGGACAAATTACATGCCGCAGGAGTCAATGCACTTGTGGGAATGTATGTATTTAAAGAAGAATTTGGCCACAAGCATGAGTCTTAGCTCTCTCAGTCTAACAAAATAAGTGAAGAGTAATAAAAAAAATCCTTGCTTGACAGAATCTGATGTCTGTGTTTTTGAAACATAATCTGTATGAATAAAATTGAAAATGACTGACTGGCACCAGTTCTACTCTTATGAAAGACCATCATTTAGTCAAATAGTTTCAAATACATTGTTATAAAGTGACAAAACGTAGAAAAAATTGTGTCAGAATGAATGTAGCAAAGTTTGACATTATTCAGCACTCGGAACAAAGTGCTCACTGGCGCCTTAACCACACTGAGATATTGTATGTTGCATAGCAAAGTCTCTCAGAAAAGCTTATTTTTAATCTCACTTAATTGGAATTTGTGCAGATAAAAATGCAAAAATGTGTACATGCGAATCTGGCCAGACTATTGCTGTATGCATTTTAATTGATAATGTGATGAGTAGGTTTTATTTTGCACTACACGTTCTAGTAACACACCAGGCTATAAAAAAAAATCAACCATTAGATTAATTGCCTTGCGATCATAGCTGTGCATGTCTACCTGCTCAGTGGCCTTGTGGTTAGAGTGTCCGCCCTGAGATTGGTAGGTTCAATCAATCAATGTTTATTTATATAGCCCCGAATCACAAATGTCTCAAAGGACTGCACAAATCATTACGACTACAACATCCTCGGAAGAACCCACAAAAGGGCAAGGAAAACTCACACCCAGTGGGCAGGGAGAATTCACATCCAGTGGGACGCCAGTGACAATGCTGACTATGAGAAACCTTGGAGAGGACCTCAGATGTGGGCAACCCCCCTCTAGGGGACCGAAAGCAATGGATGTCGAGCGGGTCTAACATGATACTGTGAAAGTTCAATCCATAGTGGCTCCAACACAGCCTCGAGAGTTCAGTTCAAGCGGATCCAAGACAGCAGCGAGAGTCCCGTCCACAGGAGACCATCTCAAGCGGAGGCGGATCAGCAGCGTAGAGATGTCCCCAACCGATACAGGCGAGCGGTCCATCCTGGGTCCCGACGAGCGGTCCATCCTGGGTCTCGACTCTGGACAGCCAGTACTTCATCCATGGTCATCGGACCGGACCCCCTCCACAAGGGAGGGGGGGGACATAGGAGAAATAAAAAAACCCGTCCCGAGTCATACCAAAGACTATAAAAATGGGACCCATTACCTCCGTGCTTAGCACTCAGCATCAAGGATTGGAATTGGGAGTTAAATCACCAAATGATTCCCGGCCGCGGCTACCGCTGCTGCTCACTGCTCCCCTGTGGGGATAGGTCAAATGCAGACGATAATTTCACCGCACCTAGTGTGTGTGTGACAATCAGTGTCACTTCATTTTAACTTTAAAGCAGTTCTTCTGAAATTGTGGGGCAGGACCCCCTGGGGAGCAAACATACGCTAGTCATGTTTGCTGCGTATGACCTGCAACAAACATGCGTTATCAGTATCATGCTTCAAATTCTGTTTCAAAAAGCTGTGCATTACAAAAAGTGCTCGTGGTAGTCAATAATCCTGACTTTCACATTGTGATTTATGAAAAAAAAAATATGCACATAATCTTTTGTTTTGTAAATTAAAGGCCTACTGAAATGAGATTTTCTTATTTAAACGGGAATAGCAGGTCCATTCTATGTGTCATACTTGATCATTTCGCGATATTGCCATATTTTTGCTGAAAGGATTTAGTAGAGAACATCGACGATAAAGTTCGCAATTTTGGTCGCTAATAAAAAAGCCCTGCCTTTACTGGAAGTATGTGCGCGTGACATCACGAGTTGCATGGCTCCACACATATTCACATTGTTTATAATGGGAGCCACCAGCAGTAAGAGCAATTTGGACCAAGAAAGCGACAATTTCCCTATTATTTTGAGCGAGGATGAAAGATTCATGAATTAAAATATTGATAGTGAAGGACTAGAAAAAAAAAAGAAAAAAAAAAGCAACGGCTCCGGGCGGCGTCAGTGTGAGCGTTTCAGATGTAATTAAACACATTTACTAGGATAATTCTGGAAGATCCCTTATCTGCTTATTGTTTTAGTAGTGTTTTAGTGAGATTGTAAAGATTGTAAAGACATACCTCGAGGTCGGATGGCTGCGGTGAACACGCAGTGTCTCAGAGAGAAACCGAGGAGCCAAGCTAACAGCTGCCTTTTTTGACAGCTGCTGCAGGATGACGAATAATCCAGTGATGTCTCCGGTAAGATATATATCACAATTTCCCCATCCAAAAACATGCTGGTTGACGTAGAGAAAACATGTTCGCTTGACCGCTCTGCTTCACAACAAACAAAGAAACACCGGCTGTGTCTCGGTGCTAAAGACAGCAGCAATACACCGCTTTCCACCAACAGCGTTGTTCTTTATAGTCTCCATTATTAAATGAACAAATTGCAAAATATTTAGCAACACAGATGTCCCAAATAATGTGTAATTATGCGATTAAAGCAGACGACTTTTAGCCACTAGTGGTGCAGCGCTAATATTTCCTGACAGTCCGTGACGTCATGCGTACGCGTCATCATTCCGCGGCGTTTTCAACAAGAAACTCACGGGAAATTTAAAATTGCAATTTAGTAAACTAAAAAGGCCGTATTGGCATGTGTTGCAATGTTAATATTTCATCATTGATATATAAACTATCAGACTGCGTGGTCGATAGTAGTGGGTTTCAGTAGGCCTTTAAAGTGGTTTATCTAATGTGCCCCTGAGTTAATATGAATTCGAAAGTATTATTATTTATTAAGTTTATTTTATTTCATTTTCATTATTAAATGGTTCAAATTAGTCTAAAAATTTTAAATATTTATTTGAATTTCAGTCAAACTAATGGATTTTAAATATTAACTGCTACAGACTGAAAAACAAAGTTAATAAAGTTATATGTTGGGACATAAAACAATTATTTTATATTTTGGTTTTCTTTAATGTTAATAAGAATAGAAGGTTATGCGGAAGTGTACTTATAAAAAAATGTACAGACAAATGATACTATTTATGGCCGCAGCAGAGCAGGGGGGTGTAAAATGTTTTCTTCTTCCGAGTGGGGTCGTAATAGAAAATAATTGAGAAGCACTAATCTAAACAAAAATACAGTAATAGGCAGATGTAAAACTCATTCAGAAATGAAGAAAGAGCTGCTGTTGTATTTGGACATACAATGAGATACGCTCCAGCACCACACGTGACCCCAAGAGGGACAACCGGTAGAAAATGAATGGATGGATATATACATCTAGAACAACATTTCTCAACGAGCTATTGCAAGGAATTTAGGGATTTTACCATCTACGGTCCGTAAAACCATCAAAAGGTTCAGAGAATCTGGAGAAATCACTGCACGTAAGCGATGATATTACAGACCTTTGAACCCTCAGGCGGTACTGAATCCAAAAACCGACATCAGTGTGTAAAGGATATCACCACATGGGCTCAGGAACACTTCATAAAACCACTGTCAATAACTACAGTTGGTCGCTACATCTTTAAGTGCTACTATGCAAAGCGAAAGCCATTTATCAACAACACCCAGGAACGCCGCCGGCTTCGTTGGGCCCGAGCTCATCTAAGATGTACTGATGCAGAGTGGAAAAGTGTTCTGTGGTCTGACGAGTCCACATTTCAAATTATATTCGGAAACTGTGGACGTGGTGTCCTCCGGAACAAAGAGGGAAATAACCATCCGGATTGTTATAGGCGCAAAGTTCAAAAGCCAGCATCTGTGATGGTATGAGGGTGTATTAGTGCCCATGGCATAGGTAACTTACACATCTGTGAAGGCACGATTAATCCTGAATGGTCCATACAGGTTTTAGAACAACATATGTTGTCCACCAAGCAACGTTATCATGGACGCCCCTGCTTATTTCAGCAAAACAATGCCAAGCCACATGGCACAACAGCGTGGCTTCGTAGTAAAAGAGTGCGGGTACTTTCCTGGCCCACCTGTAGTCCAGACATGTCTCCCATCGAAAATGTGTGGCGCATTATGAAGAGTAAAATACGACAGCGGAGACCCCGGACTGTTGAACGACTGAAGCTCTACATAAAACAAGAATGGGAAAAAATTCCACTTTGAAAGCTTCAACAATTAGTTTCCTCAGTTCCCAAACGTTGAGTGTTGTTAAAAGAAAATGTGATGTAAAACAGTGGTGAACATGCCCTTTCCCAACTACTTTGGCACGTGTTGCAGCCATGAAATTCTAAGTTAATTATTATTTGCAAAAAAAAATTAAGTTTAAGAGTTTGAACATCAAATATCTTGTCTTCGTAGTGCATTCAATTTAATATGGGTTGAAAAGGATTTGCAAATCATTGTATTCCGTTTATATTTACATCTAACACATTTTCCCAAATCATATAGAAACGGGGTTTGTAAATGACAAAATGGTCAGTATGTCTTCCGAACACACTCCATAATCACATGACCCTATGACGTCCAAAGAACAAGTTTCAAGACGTGATCTTCCAAGTGAAGTGCTGCTGGTATCACTGACTCGCAGACACAACTTGATGTGATAAACTGAGGCCAGTCTTTACAAATAGCAGACAGGGATCCTACTGGGTGTCGGATGTCAACAGGGACCAGTTGCTGGAGTCTCCGCCTGAGTTGCCTCTCGTGCTACAGCAGCTGGCTCTTCTCAGACCTCACATTCCAGCAGGACGGGCCCACTTTACTTTCATCACCTGTGCACAGCCGAAGGGCGGGCGGGACACGTTTTTCGGGGGGGAACCACAGTGCGGAATCAAAGGGTACGTTCACACTTGTAGTCTGGTCTAGACCAAAGGTAATATGCACTTGAGCTAGTTCACACTTATATATTTGTCACCATAACTAAATCATTCACAGGTAAGCACATCAATTGTAGGGATGTAAAGTAAGACGATTTCAATTTACAGTTTCAATTTACAGTTTCAATTTTCAATTATCGTAAAGTCGTGATTGTTGTAGTTTGTGCAGCCCTTTGAGAAACTTGTGATTTAGGGCTATATAAATAAACATTGATTGATTGATTGATTACCACACTTTAAAAAAACTCTCGGTTATACAGCTCATTTTCTAGTAGCTAGCGCACTAATCGTTAGCTTGCTTAAATGCTAACAAACACAAGACACGTTAAAGTTTCCCCTTTTAAAAAATGTGTTATACCTTTCAAACTAAGAAACACACTAAAACATTTACAAATAGAAAAAATATTAAAAATGGTTAACACTCAAATTATAAAAATATGGCTCCTAAAAAAGCCAGAACAACATTTAATGTTTCTTCTGTCAAGGAATGTATAGATATTGAGTATTTTTATTTTTTCAATAAAACCTTTTAAAAATATTTCAGTGCGTGTATAAGTACTTTTTTCCGCACAAAATAAACAAAACTGTGATAACTTCGGTCACAATAGCCGTGATATAAAATGTTTCTAATAATATATCCCTATGACGCTATAAAGTCACAGAATGTGATGTTTTCTGGGTCACATACGATCGTAGGGCTTATTTTTACGGTAGCATTTTTAGTATCTGAGATGTATCAAAGATATGACAATTGCATAAAGACAACAAAAAGGTTTTCCCGGGACATGGTGCTAGTCCTGGGCGATATATCGATATATCGCGGATTTGAAAATGACGATATCGTGATTTTCGAGTATACGTTCTCACGCAGTTGCTTTTAGCTGCGGGCATTAAACTACAGGCTTCTCTCACTCTCTTCTTGTCTCTCCTTCTCACTGATGCGTAAACCAAGCGCACCTTCTTACATACGTCACGTGTGCAACGTCACACGTTCCCGCGGAGCAGAGAGGTAGGGACATGGTAACGTTAGCTGTGATGCTAACTGTGAGGTGTGAGTGGTAATACGAGAGAAAAAAGGTGCAAATCTGGTAACAAATGGAGGAATAATTAATTCCAAAAAGAACAGCGCGGTGGTTTGGCTTCAAGCGGGAATATGTTCAACATTTATGCGGCAAAAGCGTTGCTACAAAATGTAGCAACACTGCTAATTTGTAGCATCATTTGAAAAGTCACCCGCTAGAGAATGAGGAGTGCTTGAAAATCTGCATGTCAACATTCTCCGGCCGGTGCCACACCAAAAAAGTGCCAAAGCAACTTTTTCCAGATCAACACCATATAGAAAAAAAAAAATCAACAACATAAGGAGATAACTTCCGCAGGAACCTATTATGCAGCTCATTTTTATTTTGACAGATATTGAAATATTTTGTGTGACATCATGCACAAAAGTGCGCTTTATTTGTTTTTAACTATTGTAGTGGTGTTCTGTACAAAAAGTACACTTTGATTTTTTGTTGTTTTGATATGTCATCTTGGTGACATCATTCACAAAAGTGCATTAATAGTTGTTTTAAAATGTCTCTGACAATCTTGCATTTTCTGTTTTGGAAATGACATGAATGTTTGTGCCACTGCTAAATAACAGTTTTAGAACAACATTTCTCAACGAGCTATTGCAAGGAATTTAGGGATTTTACCATCTATGGTCCGTAAAATCATCAAAAAGTTCAGAGAATCTGGAGAAATCTGCACGTAAGCGATGATATTACGGACTTTTGATCCTTCAGGCGGTACTGCATCAAAAACCGACATCAGTGTGTAAAGGATATCACCACATGGGCTCAGGAACACTTCATAAAACCACTGTCAGTAAATACAGTTGGTTGCTACATCTGTAAGTGCAAGTTAAAACTCTACTATGCAATGCCAAACCCATTTATCAACAATATCCTGAAACGCCGCCGGCTTGGCTGGGCCCGAGCTCACCTAAGATGGACTGAGGCAAACTGGAAAGGTGTTCTGTGCTCTGACGAGTCCACATTTCAAATTATATTAGGAAACAGAGGACGTGGTGTCCTCCACAACAAAGAGGAAAATAACCATTCGGATGGTTATAGGCGCAAAGTTCAAAAGCCAGCATCTGTGATGGTAGGGGGGTGTATTAGTGCCCAAGGCATGGGTAACTTACACATCTGTGAAGGCGCCATTAATGCTGAAAGGTCCATACAGGTTTTGGAGCAACATATGTTGTCATCCAAGCAATGTTATCATGGACGCTCCTGCTTATTTCAGCAAGACAAGTGTTACGACAGCGTGGCTTCGTAAAAAAAGAGTCCGGGTACTTTCCTGGCCCGCCTGCAGTCCAGACCTGTCTCCTATCGAAAATGTATGGCGCATTATGAAGCGTAAAATACGACAGCAGAGACACCGGACTATTGAACGACTGAAGCTCCACATAAAACAAGAGTAGGAAACAATTCCACTTAAAAGCTTCAACAATTAGTTTCCTCAGTTCCCAAACGTTTATTGAGCGTTTTTTAAAGAAAAGGTGATGTAACACAGCGGTGAACATGCCCTTTCCCAACTACTTTGGCACGTGTTGCAGCCATGAAATTCTAAATCAATTATTTGCAAAAAAAAAAAGTTTATGAGTTTGAACATCAAATATCTTGTCTTTGTACTGCATTCAATTGAATATGGGCAATTATTGTGTTCCGTTTACATTTACATCTGACACAATTTCCCAACTCATATGGAAACGGGGTTTGTATATTTGCAATATTTACCAAATAAATGCACATGGCTGCCAAAAGCCCATACCATGTAGCTGCAGTATCACCCACCTCGACCGTACTGGGTTAGAAAAGGAAAACCATCGCTCTGTGTGTGTGTGTGTGTGTGTGTGTGTGTTAAGTGAGTTGTTCTCAAATGGGGGTACGCGTACCCCTGGGGGTACTTGAAGGTATTCCAAGGGGTACGTGAGATTTTTTTTTAAATATTCTAAAAATAGCAACAATTCAAAAATCTTTTAAAAATATATTTATTGAATAATACTTCAACAAAATATGAATGTAAGTTCATAAACTGTGAAAAAAAAGCTAGATTTTTTTTGTGGACATGTTCCATAAATATTGTTGTTAAAAATGTGTTTTTAGTGAAGAAATGTTCAGAATTAAGTTCATGAAACCAGATGGATTTCTATTACAATCCCCAAAGAGTGCACTTCAAGTTGATGATTACTTGTATTTGTAAAAATCTTTGTTTATTATTGAATCACTTGTTTATTTTTCAAGAAGTTTTTAGTTATTTTTTATATATTTTTTTCCAAATAGTTCAAGAAAGACCACTACAAATGAGCATTATTTTGCACTGTTATACAATTAAATACATCAAAAACTGATGACATAGTGCTGTATTTTACTTCTTTATCTCATTTTTTTTAACCAAAAATGCTTTGCTCTGATTAGGGGGTACTTGAATTAAAAAAATGTTCACAGGGGGTACATCACTGGAAAAAAGGTTGAGAACCACTGTATTAAGTCACCAAGCGCCCACACACACACACACACACACACACACACACACACACACACACACACACACACACACACACACACACACACACACACACACACACACACACACACACACACACACACACACACACACACACACACACACACACACACACACACACACACACACACACACATCCAACTTTCCTGCAATGTTCTGCACAAACTTAAAAAGCAAAGTATTCTCCACAAAGTAGTAGTCGTGCCCCCACTCTCAGTCCACAATTGCTCTTACCGCCAAAAGAAGAAAGTCAATCACGCCAACTTGAAGATCGAATCTGAATCGAATCTTCTTCTCGCTGCCACTCCTCCGTCAAGCTGAACTTTTTACCTAATTCCCAGCATTTCCACGCACGTCCGAAATAACTCCCCCAGCAGTTCGAATCCGCGCCGGGGAGTTAGCCGTCCGGTATCCGACCGTGTCAGCTGTTTTGCGGGGATTGAGAGGAGTCTCAGCCCCGCTCACAAGTCTACCTTCCGAAGAGCTAATCAGCGCGGCCCCGCTCGGAAGCGCGCTCACGCCACCGAGCGACATAACAAGAAGTCGGCACCAGACAAGCCTCATGTATTTATTTATTTATTTTTTTTAAACATAATATCTCTGCGTTTATATATTATTCATATTATAAATCTTTGTTATAAAAAATACATTTATTTTAAACTTTTCACAGATTTTGACGTCACGGCTCCGCCCACTGTCGCAAAGTGAAAATGTTTACACGAGGCTGTTTACGGCAGTCAAACGATGCTACGGCTTTGTGGTCAACTTGAGTTAAATGTCTCTTTTTCAGGTATGAAGAACACATTAACTGCCCTTTTTTAGTTTTAAAAGAGCACGCTTAGGGTAATCTGGTACAAGTTGCCCTTTTACGCTTCTTGTGAGGCCAAGAAATGCGGCGAGTTAGCTCATGCTAACCCTGGAGTTGACGATGCAACATGCTGTGTCATTACAGTACATCCATCCATTACCTACCGCTTATTCCCCTTTGAGGTCGCAGGGCGAGCTGGTGCCTATCTCACAATCGGGTGGAAGGCGGGGTACACCCTGGACAAGTCGCCACCTTATCGCAGGGTCATTACAGTACACATGGTTCTATTTATTTAGTAATATTACGATGTATTTTATTAGTAGTTGAATGTTGGCGTTTTAATATGATTTTATGGGAAAATATATATTTGCACTGGCTATTAAAAGCGATGTGGGGGCGACTTGTCCAGGGTGTATGACGCCTTCCGCCCGATTGTAGCTGAGATAGGCACCAGCACCCCAAAGGGAATAAGCGGTAGAATGGATGGATGGATGGATATTAAAAGGTTTCAACATGACAATTAGACTTACCGTATTTCCTTTAATTGCCGCCGGGGAGCTTATTATTTAAAACCTCCTCTCACTCCTGCGCTTACCAAAGGCATGCGGCAAAAGTAAGCATGCGCTAATTATTTTAAAACCTCATCTCACTCCGGCACTTACCAAAGGCATGCAGTAAAAATTTGAGTCTGCTGTAAGGATACCATCATGAAAAGCACATTTGATTAAAAAAAACGTTCTTATGGTCTTACCTTTGCTTTCAAATATAGTCGCGGTAAACGTAAGCATACGCTAATTATTTTAAAACTTCTTCACACTCCGGTACTTGCCAAAGGCATGCAGTAAAAATTTGAGTGTGACGTAAGGATACCATCATGAAAATCCTATTTAATAAAAAAAAAAAAAAACGTGATTATTGTCTTACTTTTACTTATAAATATAGTCCATGCCAGCTCCTTCTGATCAAAATCATAGATAACTTGTTTATAGAAGCCTTCCTTATCTTTATTCAGTTTAAAAAGTCTCTCTGTCTCAATGGAGATCTTCCTTTATTACCTCCTGCTTTGATTGAAAGTCCAGTTTAGAAAACTGCTATCAGAAGGTCCGTCATATCCGTCCCAGCACATATCACATCACTCAGTCACTTCTTCTGCAGCCGAATAGTCGCAAGAAGGATCGTTAGCGCCCTCTACCAAAAGGAGGCGGGAGTCATTAAATGACTCGTATTGGACACACGCAGCTACGGTATTGTGACGGTCTCAAGCCGTCGTCTTACGGGTTCCCAGGACCACCAAGGAAGGACATGGCTTGAGCAGTCTGACTTTGTTTATTTTTCAATAAAACCTCAGTCCAGGTCGCTCTTCCGCTCCACCTCTCCGCTCGCTCGCCGCCATCTTGGGCCGGGCTCCAGCCCTGTCTGTGTGTCGGACCGTCGGCTCCACAGGTATATTAATAAAACATAACTGCTTACTGTTCTTTTTAGCATACCGGTATTCAATGGCTTTGACCTTAAATCCTACTGAATAGCTCTTAATCTTCTTCCCTTTATGCGATTTCAAATTACCGGTATTGAAATCAGCCTCCTCCATTTTGAAAATGAGGACAGGAGAAGTGTCACTCGTGACGTCACGAGTTTGACCAGGCGGTAATGCTAAGCATGCGCTAATTATTTTGCAAAGCGAGTTTGACCCGGCAGTAATTCAAGGCAGGCGCATACTATATGCCCGGCGGCAATTCAAGGAAATACGGTATTTACATTGGCTATTAAAAGGTTTCAACATGACAATTAGACTTAGACAAACTTGAATGAGCCAAGTTACCATGAATTGATTAACGTGGACCCCAACTTAAACAAGTTGAAAAGCTTATTCGGGTGTTACCACTTTGTGGTCAATTTTACGGAATATGTACTGTACTGTGCAATCTACTAATAAAAGTTACAATCAATCCCGAGGGAAATTGTTCCACACAGTAGCTCAGTTACAAAGAATGGAAAGGAAAATGCATACATGGGTACAAAAAAAGAGGGCGAAAACAAACTGTTTAAAGTCGGCCAAAACGTGTACCAAAATAGCAATATAAATCTAACATATATGTAATATTTACATATATATATACAGTATACAATATAGATAACAAATCCCAATTACCATGTACAATATTACAATAATGCGATGAGGTTGCGACTTGTCCAGGGTATACCCCGCCTTCCGCCCGATTGTAGCTGAGATAGGCACCAGCGCCCGCCTGGCCCCTAAAGGGAATAAGCGGTAGAAAATGGATGGAATATTACGGTATAGCAAAAAAGAAAGGGCGGCAAAAAAGTGGTAAATGGGTTATACTCGTATAGCACTTTATCTTTTTAAGGAACTCAAAGCGCTTTGACACTATTTCCACATTCACACACTGATGGCGGGAGCTGCCAGGCCCTTGGCCCTAACCACGACCCATCAGGAGCAAGGGTGAAGTGTCTTGCTCAAGGACACAACGGACGTGACTAGGATGGTAGAAGGTGGGGATTGAACCAGGAACCCTCAGGCTGCTAGCACAGCCACTCTCCCAACTGCACCATGCTGTAAAAAAAAGAGAAGATCCAGCAGAAACTGACAAATGTACAGATAATATTTATGTTGTAAAGAAGTTGTCATAAAGGGCCCAATGCATTAATTTCCAAACAGTTGCTGATTTGCTTTTATGAATTTTTAAGTGCCAAAATATATTCTGGGAAATAATTGTTATAAATAGACATGGATAAGGGGTCGGATTAATGGCTAATACATTCATTTCTAAACAGTTGCTGATGAGCTTTTATGCATTTTAAGTGTCAAAAAATGTATGCTGGGAAATCATTATCATTAAAAGGCATGGAGAAGGAGTAGAATGAAATAAGATTTACTTCTTTCTTCTCCTTTTCAGACAAATTGTGCAAATGTATCCATGTGAGACTCCTTAATAGGGCTGCACATCACTTTGACTTCTGATATTTTTTCTGTTAAGGTCAGAGAATATTTTCATTGACAGGAAATAAAAGCCTGCATTAGCACCTGCGTTTTGGCCTGAGAGAGAAACGGGCAGACCCTGGCTATCTTCTTAAGTCGATAACAACCTATTTTTGTAATATTTTTGTTATATGAAGTAAAAAAGTCAGCTCGTAGTCAAAAATCACGGCCAAGTTTTTTTATAGACAGTATGGGTGTGGGGAAAAATCGATTCGAATACGAATCGCGATTCTCACGTTGTGCGATTCAGAATCGATTCTTTTTTTATCAATCCAATAAAACAATACACAGCAATACCATAACAATGCAATCCAATTCCAAAACCATACCTGACCCAGCAACACTCAGAACTGCAATAAACAGAGTAATTGAGAGGAGACACAAACACGACACAGAACAAACCAAAAGTAGTGAAACAAAAATGATTATCAACAACAGTATCATTATTAGTTATAATTTCAGCATAGCAGTGATTAAAAATCCCTCATTGACATTATCATTAGACATGTATAAGAATAAAAAATAAAAACAATAGTGTCACAATGGCTTACACTTGCATCGCATCTCATAAGCTTGACAACACACTGTGTCCAATGTTTTCACAAAGATAAAATAAGTTGTATTTTTGGTTCGTTTAATAGTTAAAACAAATTTACATTATTGCAATCAGTTGATAAAACATTGTCCTTTACAATTATAAAAACTTTTTTTTTCAAATCTACTCTGCTAGCATGTTAGCAGACTGGGGTAGATCCTGCTGAAGTCCTATGTATTGAATGAATACAGAATAGTTTTGAATCGGAGAAATATGGTTTTTGAATCGAGAATCGCGTCGAATCGAAATAATTGATATATAATCGAATCGCGACCCCAAGAATCGATATTGAATCGAATCATGGGACACCCAAAGATTCGCAGCCCTATTAGACATCGTTGGTTTAAAATCTTGATTCGATGTCTATTAATAATGCAGCCTTACTCCTTTATTTCTGAAAACAAATCAACCATACCATGTTTTTGTTTTTTTTAGGCTGACATTTTGTAAGCGTGCTGAAGGATGGATCCCGTTGTGCTGAGCTACCAGGACAGCTTGCTTCGGCGCTCCGACGTGTCCTTACTGGAGGGACCCCACTGGCTCAATGACCAAATTATCGGCTTTGCCTTTGAGTACTTTGCCAGCGAGCGCTTTCGAATCCTGGGGGAGAGCGTCGTCTTCATCAGCCCGGAGGTCACCCAGTTTATCAAGTGCGCTTCCAGCCAGGAGGAGTCAGCCGTGTTCCTTCAGCCTCTGGATCTGGCCTCCCGTCGCTGGGTCTTCCTGGCTGTGAATAACAACTGCAACCAGACTGCTGGGGGGACTCACTGGAGCCTGCTGGTGTATCACCAGAGCTCCAACCAATTTTCTCACTATGACTCTCAAGATCGCTGCAACTCCGCTCACGCGCGGCGCATTGCCAGCAAGCTGGAAACCATGTTAGGCGCGGGAAGAAAAGCTCCGTTCGTGGAGGAGCCCAGCCCGACGCAACAGAACTGCTACGACTGCGGCATGTACGTCATCTGTATTGCCGAGGTTTTGTGTGAGAAGGCCCAGCTGGAGGGCTCCGCACACCTGCCCGTGCAGACCCTCACCCCAGCCTTGATCACCCAGAAGAGGGCGGAATGGTGCCTGTTGATCCAGAGTCTCGCGCAGAGCGACCTACGTTGCACTTAAGCCATCCAAACACTTCCAAAGTATAATAAAACTATTTCAATTATGGAGAAAGTGAATGCATCTTGACTTGCGCCGTCATGTTTATCTCGAATGTAAGCGCTGCAAGACATATGTAAACGAGAACACCAGCTTGCCCATAAAAGGAACTCGCTCCCTCGTGCATCTTTAGTCAAGATGGAGGAGACGTCATTCGTCATTTTCAGAAGTGTTTATGCACATTATTGCTCAGGGTTATTTTTAAATGAAGACTTGACAGCACGTGAATCATAACGCTGGCTTCTCACGTTTGCTCTTGGTTGTAATCCCAGACATAGACAAAAGTATCCAACCATACTTTTTAATCGTTATTAGTGTTGTGGTGAAGGTTCAGTTAAAATAAGCAGACTGGCTTTGGAACCATGCATAATTGATTCTGTGACGGAGCTCTTAACTCAAAACACTTGTGTCCCCAATCAACGTCTCAATTTAAAGGCCTACTGAAATGAGATTTTCTTATTCAAACAGGGATAGCAGGTCCATTCTATGTGTCATACTTAATCATTTGGGGATATTGCCATATTTTTGCTGAAAGGATTTAGTAAAGAACTTTTGGTGCTGATAAAAAAGCCTCGCCTTTACCGGAAGTCGCAGACGATGACGTCACCAGGGTGAGGTCTCCTCACATTGTTTCTAATGGGAGCCACCAGTAGCAAGAGCGATTCGGACCGAGAAAGCGACAATTTCCCCATTAATTCGAGCGAGGATGAAAGATTTGTGGATGATGATATTGATAGCAAAGGACTAGAAAAAAATCAATAAAAAGCGACGGCTCCGGGTGGCGGCAGTGTGAGCGTTTCAGATGTAATTAGACACATTTACGAGGATAATTCTGGCAAATCCCTTATCTGCTTATTGTTTTAATAGTGTTTTAGTGAGATTGTAAAGACATACCTCGAGGTCGGATGGCTGCGATGAACACGCCAGTGTCTCAGAGAGAAGCCGAGGAGCCAAGCTCACAGCTGCCTTTTAAACAGTTACTGCAGGAGGACGAATAATCCAATGATGTCTCCGGTAAGATATATATCACAATTTTCCCATCCAAAAACATGCTCGCTTGACCGCTCTGTGTTAAAAACAAAGAGACACCGGCTGTGTCTCGGTGCTAAAGACAGCTGCAATCCACCGCTTTCCACCAACAGCATTTTTCTTTATAGTCTCCATTATTAATTGAAAAAATTGCAAAAGATACAGCAACACAGATGTCCAAAATACTGTGTAATTGCGCGATGAAAAGAGACGACTTTTAGCCGTAAGTTGTGCTGAGCTAATATTTCCTGACAGTCCGTGACGTCACGCGCACGCGTCATCATTCCGCGACATTTACAGCAACAAACTCCGCGGTAAATTAAAAATTTCAATTTAGTAAACTAAACCGGCCGTATTGGCATGTGTTGCAATGTTAATATTTCATCATTGATATATAAACTATCAGACTGCGTGGTCGGTAGTAGTGGGTTTCAGTAGGCCTTTAATTGGTGCTTGGCCCCCCAAAACAGCACAATTATAAAAAGTAATTTTTAGGTATAAACAATCCAATAGAATGTACCACAAAAAACTACAGTCATTTTCTGAAGTAATGTAATAATAAAGTACGGCATTTACCTTGGAGAGCGGACTTTTTCAGTATCTCCTTCCAGATGCTCCTCTGTCAAACACACCATCAGCAGCTTTTCCATATTTTTATGAATCAATGTTCGCCGTTTGATATTATTTTAACATTCTTGGCTGACGTCGGACTCATTCCGCGTCAGCAGGGTGCGGACTCGCAGTGATACGCGCCAATGGCTTACACTCGATCAAGTTTTTGACGATTTCTTTCTTTAATTCAATGAACGTCATCCACTTCTCTCAGCACTGTCCTTCTCACGGTTAAAAAAAAAGCTAATGTTAGCAAGTAAAACCAAATGTTTTGGGCGGATCTTGCTGGTTTCACTGTGTCATTTGTTACGCCAAATAGTGGAGTTGATGCCCGTAACTCACATTTTTCATTGTACTTTAAAGCCGAGATGTGGCTCTTATTTCACAACACTTAAGTTGAGTTACCGCTGTATTTTATATATCTCGATAAACCCTGATATCAGCCTTCAAATTGTTAATTAGGTCACCTTACTTTATATTTTACTGAAATTATTTACTGCCTGGGTAGAGTGTAATAATTTAATGTAAATATGACAAGTTTATCGCATACATGCAAACTAAGGAGTGTCATCATAATGGCAGTAAATAAATGTTATTGCACATGCACACACATTGCGGCTCAAATGGTAGTAATTGACTCATACTGTTTATTCTTTATGCAAGACACCTTTAACTGATTATGAAGCTGAGTATGCAAACGATATGCCTGTTTTATTTTTACACTTGTATGATAGTACATATGTCAAAAGTTTGTTGGTGACGAACCCCAAGATGCAGAGATAGAGGCAGGCATGGAGTGAGAAAACATGATTGAATTTAAAACACTAAGACAAAAACCAACAAAGGGTACAAACAAAAAGGGCGCACGTGGGCGGATAACAATCAAAAAGGCCTAGCGTGGAAGCTAACAGGTATCTAGCAGGAAAACAGAAGTTGTACTTGTAATAAGAAAAACTTGGAAACACGGAACAAAAGATAAAAAGCTACAAACTACTATCAAATATAGCTTACCGCAACGCTGCATAGACAAGATATGATACGATACGACACGACAGGTAGCAACGACAAGAGCGTCAACGACAAGACAATAATCCAGCACTGACTGGAGGAACAAAGCAGGTAAAAATAGGAGTGGGCTGATTGACACCAGGTGTGGCCAGGTGCCAATCAGCCGCAGCTGAGGTGAAACAGCGCTCAGGGAGAAAGACAGGAAACTAACAAAATAAGAGCGCTGATAGGAACTAAAGACAGGTTAATACTAAACACACACAAAGAGGAAAAACTAAAACACAAACAGACTCAGTGGCGAGCCTGACAAAATACATTTAAAGCTTGGTGGGGAAAGTCAGTCCTCAGCTGTTGCTCTTCACTTATTTATCTGTTGTTTGGATACTTTATATTAGTTTTTACTAGAAATGTGGGTATTGATCCAATACCAAGTAGTAACAGGGGAAGTATTCGCCATACCGATGCTCATACTTCAAATGTTCTATACAATTAAATGATGAAAAATTTGATCACGATTATAATCAGACAAAATCACAGGAAGGCGGTGTTACAAATTCAATTAAATATTGAAATAATTGTCAATTACTTACTTGGATTTTAATCATCTTGTTGTTGTTTTTGTGACCTTAAAGCCCTACTGTATTTGGGGACTTGTTTCCTGAGTTTGTAAACAATAACAAAAACGACAGGAACATTTTTTGATAGTAAAAAAATGATGCAGCTGAAATAGGCTCCAGCACCCCAAACTGGACAAATGATATAAAATGGATGGATGGATGATCTAACCACTATTGACTATTTATTATACTTGGTATCGATACTGTGGATATCTGTATCGATCCACCCAAATTTGTTTACATTCAAGCGCTCCAGCTTGCATTTAGCGGTCACCGTAACCTACTATGACAGTGGTTCTCAAACTTTTCTCACCAAGTACCACCTCAGAAAACACTTGACTCTCCAAGTACAGTAGCGCTATAACAACCAACAATAAAATACAGGAGCGTAGTAGGCCCAAGTCGGGGGTTGGCAACCAAAAACGTTGAAAGAGCCATATTGGAATAAAAATACGAAGAAAAAAAAATCTGTTTTGAGCCGCAAAAAAAAGAAAAGCCGCATTTAAGTGTTTTAATGAAGACAACACATGATCTAAGGGTCTATATTAGCCTACTATCAAAATGACAATGTGTCGCAGGATGAAGCAAATCTTCGTTGAAAGAAATGTTGAAATGTAATATTTATTCTACATATTTTTACGACATTACGACATCGCAGAAGGTGAGATAACTCCTAGAAGTTACTGGCTTTTAATATCCAAAAAGTATATATGTGTGTGTCCAATTTAAAGGAAACGGCAGATTCATTACAATCTTTGGCAAGCGAGGTAATGTTTGCTGTGGTCTGGAACAACATGGCACAAAAACAACGATCATAAATGCAGCCAATATTACATACCGTTAATATGTCATGAGACATGCAAAACTAAATTATACACAAAGAGGATTAAAGTAAATTATACTAAATGAGCTCAAATATACCTACAAATGAGGCATGATGATGCAATATGTACATACAGCTATCCTAAATAGCATGTTAGCATTGATTAGCCTGCAGTCATGCACTGACCAAATATGCCTGATTAGCACTCCAACTCTAACGCTTGGCTGGCATGATGATGCGGGTCCGTTCTTTCGAGGATGCAGTCGGGCAACGGACACAGCGTGGAGGTAAGAAATAATGATTTATTTACTAAATAAAAACATACTTAGTCAAAACAAACAGAACTAGCATGGGAGCTAGAAAAGAACCAAAAGCGCTAGCATGGGAGCTAGAGAAAAAACAGAAAAAACTTGCACTAGGCACAAAAGGCAAAACAAAAACTACTAGCATGGGGGCTAGAGGAAAACAAAGGCATAGCACGAGAGCTAGCAAGTGAAAACATGGGAATCAGAGTCGATACTGTTGCGAAACACAAACTGCGTTTAACACAAACTAAAAAGCGAGAAAGAATGACAAAGAAGGCAAGCCTAAATACAGGCAGTGATTAACAAAAACAGGTGTGCGTCAAAAGCAAGGGGCAGGTGAAACTAATAAGCAACCATGGTGACAGAACAAACAGGAACTAAGGAAGTCAAACACTAACAGAATATGATACAAAAATGGAACAAAACTAGAATATGATATGATTTGGGCAGCGGATCATAACACCAACAAGTCAATAACATCAACAAAGCGCACCATTGTGCATGCACGCACAGCATAAACATTTTGGTGGACAAAATGAGACAAAGGAGGAGTGGAAGATTTTACATGTAAACAAACTGTTGCGTCACTGTCCACATTATGGTGAGTTCAAGAACCACCGACATTAATAGGACAAAGCGATGTTCACCAAATACTCTCATCAGTGAAGCATACACACAGATTAAACAGTGGGCTTTCTAACAATTGGGAAGGTTTGTGTCATGTTTGTCCTCAAACAAAAAACATACTAAAACAAAAAAATATAGTTTTACCCCATCTTTTTCTATTTTCAATCCTTTTCAAAAAATGCTCTAGGGAGCCACTAGGGGCGGCTCGAGAGCTGCGGGTTGCTGACATCTCCGACCTAAGTATTAATTGAAAATAAAACAGTTTTATTAAACAAGTATATTTAATATTTTTGGCCGCTGTAACAGTTTGAACGGTAACACTGTGTTTGAAAAAAGGCAAATAAAACACAAATCACTTAATTAAGTGATTATTGTGACGTTTAGCTGGCATTGTGGTTATGCGGGTGCGTTCTCTCATAAATGCAGGCGGACTGGACACAGCGTGAAGGTAAGAAATGATGATTTATTTCTACTATAAAACAGACTAAGAAGAAAAACACTTGCACAAGGCACTAAAAACAAAACCAACAGAACTAGCATGGGAGCTGGAAAAAACTGAAAGCGCTAGCATGTGAGCTATGTAACAATAGCGTGGAAGCTAAGGAATACAAAAAGACTTTACCACAATTGGGGACAGCGACGTCACCTGTTGCATCGGACAGCAAACTAGACTGCGAGAGCAAGTAACGAAAAAGGCAGGCTTAAATAAGGAGAGTCATTACGAGGCAGGTGCGCGTCCAAAACAAAAGGCAGGTGACACTAATGTGTAGCTATGACAACAGAATAAAACAGGAAGTGCCACCAGGAACTACGGAAGATAAACGCCAACAAGATGTGATACAAAACAGAACAAAACCAGAACATGACATGATCCGAGCAGCGGATCATGACAATTCTATGGCATACAAATAGATGGAGCCTGTGTACCACAGTTTAAGAATCACAGTCCTACGGTAAGTAGTGTAAGATGTTTAGCTATCTTTTGTCCTCCAGTGATAATAGTACATGTAAGTAACAGTTTAATTGGAGTCCAATTTGCGAGACACAGCTTGAATGTGTCATCATTAATAGTATTAAAGGCCTACTGAAATGAGATGTTCTTATTTAAACGGGGATAGCAGGTCCATTCTATGTGTCATACTTGATCATTTTGCGATATTGCCAAATTTTTGCTGAAAGGATTTAGTAGAGAACATCCACGATAAAGTACGCAACTTTTGGTCGCTAACAGAAAAGACCTGCCTTTACCGGAAGTCGCAGACGATGACGTCACATGTGTGGGTGCTCCTCACATCCTCACATTGTTTTTAATGGGAACCTCCAACAAAAAGTGCTATTCGGACCGAGAAAATGACAATTTCCCCATTAATTTGAGTGAGGATGAAAGATTTGTGTTTGAGGCTATTGATAGCGACGGACTAGAAAAAAAAAATATTGCATTGGGACGGATTCCGATGTTTTAGAGACATTTACTAGGATAATTCTGGGAAATCCCTTATGTTTCTATTGTGTTGCTAGTGTTTTAGTGAGCTAAATAGTACCTGATAGTCGGAGGTGTACGTCCACGGGTGTCTTGACGCCAATGTCTCAGGGGAGTCGACGGCAGCTTTATGGACGGCACAAGCTCAGCTTTTCTCCGGTAAGAGGCGACTTTTTACCACAATTTTCTCACCGAAACCTGCTGGTTGACATTCCGTCGTGATTCATGTTTGCTTGATTGCGCTCTGATCCATAGTAAAGTTTCACCTCCAGGAATTTTTAAACAAGGAATCACCGTGTGTTTGTATGGCTAAAGGCTAAAGCTTCCCAACTCCATCTTTTTTACTTTGACTTCTCCATTATTAATTGAACAAATTGCAAAAGATTCAGCAACACAGATGTCCAAAACACTGTGTAATTATGCGGTTAAAGCAGACGACTCTTAGCTGTGTGTGTGTGCAGCGCTCATATTTCCTTAAAACCCGTGACCTCTTGTGTACACGTCATCATTACACGACGTTTTCAAGACGAAACTCCCGGGAAATTTAAAATTGTAATTAAATAAACTAAAAAGGCCGTATTGGCATGTGTTGCAATGTTAATATTTCATCATCGATATATAAACTATTAGACTGCGTGGTCGGTAGTAGTGGGTTTCAGTAGGTCTTTAAAAGCTCTATTAAATGACAATAAGTGCAATTGCAACATTTTCAATAATGAAACACTTGACACACAGTATTAGGTGAGCAAAATGTCCATCTTGTTCAAGATGTATAAAAGTCGAAAGAAGAAGAAAGCCAAGATAAGAATCACAAATGTTCTCCTGTGTGTTCATGAGCTGCCACTGAAATGTTGAATTACCAGCCTGGCTTGTCCATCGCTCTTGCCTGGGGTGTTAAGTAGGTCACTTCATGTGAAAGCACCATTGTCTCGTTGGACATATTTGTCTTGTTGCTTTAATACTAGGAAGTATGTGTGGAGACCCTCGACGGGTCTGAAGCAAATTTTTTGTGGGTTTTCTTATGTGAAACGATTTTTCTAATTTCTTAATCAAACTTTAATTAAATACGATGCATGTTTTGTACACAAACTAATTCATGGAAAAAAAATTAATGTGTTTTTTTTTTGCAAGATAACAATTATAACATCATTAAAACAAAATGTATCAACTAAGGTTGTATGTTTTGGCACTGGTACTGGAATGTATTTTGATACTTTTCATAATAAAGAGCACCACAAAAAAATGTCATTACCGGATTATTTTAACAGAAAATTTTATGACACATAGGTTTATTATTCAAATCAAAGAACAATTTTGGCACGCTAGTAATAATGTAACTGATTGTTTTATGCTGACTTTTAATAAACTTAATATTTAAACAAACTTTTGCTCACAATTTTCAATAAAAGTGTCAACATAATTAGATGTAAAAAAAATTCAGTTTCAGAAATTTAGTTCTGCCACAATAAAAAAAGCATATTTTAAAAAAAATATTAATAATATCCTTTGTTGTCATCTATAACAAAGTTTTGTCTTTGAATATATATATATATATATATACATATATATATATATATATATATATATATATATATATACACACACACACATGTATATGTACATATAAGCATATATATATACATATATATATTTAAATATATATATATATATATATATACATACACATATATATATATATGCATATGAATAAATATATATATATATATATATGTACATGTACATATACACATACATATACACATATATATATATATATATATACACACATATATATATATATATATTTATCTATTTATTTTTTAAATATATATATATATATATATATACACACACACACACACACACACACACACACACAGTTTTTAGCTTTTTCTTAAAAAAAATCAACAAAAAATTACTTTTCATTAACAAAATAATTTAATACTAACTTTTGAATTAATTTGAAAAATTACAACAACCAAAATTAACACTTAAATGTGTAACTGAACATTAATATTTTTGGAAAGACAGAATTTTTGACACATTAGGTTTTGCAGTTAAATAACCATATTTTTATTCAATCTTTACATTGAAATAAAAATAAATTAAAATGTAAGGGAAAAAAAGCAAAATAATTGGAATGTAATGAGAAAAAGTTAAAATATTCTAAATAATAATGATATACAAAGCTGACACTATATATATATTTTAGCATTTTTTTTAAAACAATATCAATATGGCCCCTGCATATGTTGACTTTTTAGTATGTGGCTCTTGGTGGAAAAAGTTTGGACACTCCTGAACTAAAGTATCAAAAGTATCGATATTTTGATTGGAGGATCTACATTAGATCATAAAGATCTGGTGTCAGTAATATCAATATTTTAGTATCAATCGGCACATCACTGACAACTTGTCTTTTTGTAGTAAGTAAGCAAAGGAGGCTCCTAATTTGGCTGCTGACATATGCAGTAACATATTGTGTCATTTCCCATTTTAATATTTTGTCAAAATTATGAGGGACAAGTGGTAGAAAATGGATGTTGTTCATTGACCAAAGACTTACAGTGTCATTCATTGGTCAAATATGTCCAGGGACGTATTTCCTGGCTTTATAAACAATAAAAAAGACAAAATATTTTGTGATAATAAAAAATATACCTATATTCGACTTTTTTACAAAACCCAAAACCAGTGAAGTTAGTTTTGCTTGATGTACAGCTTAAGTTGTTTAACAGTCCGGGGTCTCCGTTGTGGTATTTTAGGCTTCATAATGTGCCACACATTTTAAACGGGAGACAGGTCTGGACTACAGGCAGGCCAGTCTAGTACCCGCGCTCTTTTAATATGAAGCCACGCTGTTGTAACACGTGGCTTGGCATTGTTTTGCTGAAATAAGCAGGGGCGTCCGTGATAAAGTTACTTGGATGACAACATATGTTGCTCCAAAACCTGTATGGACCTTTCAGCATTAATGGTGCCTTCACAGATGTGTAAGTTACCCATGCCTTGGGCACTAATACACCCCCAAACCATCACAGATGCTGGCTTTTTGGATTGTGCGCCTATAACAGTCCAGATGGTACTCTTCCTCTTTGGTCCGGAGGACACGACCTCCACAGTTTCCAAAAACAATTTGAAATGTGGACTCGTCAGACCACGGAACACTTTCCCACTTTGCATCAGTTCATCTTAGATCAATTTAGGCCAAGCGAAGTTGGCGGCGTTTCTGGGTGTTTTCGCTTTGCACAGTAGAGTTTTAACTTGCACTTACAGATGTAGCGACAAGCTGTAGTTACTGACAGTGGTTTTCTGAAGTGTTCCTGAGCCCATGTGGTGATATCCTTTACACACTGATGTCGCTTTTTGATGCCTGAGGAATCGAAGGTTCATAATATCATCGCTTATGTGCAGTGATTTCTCCAGATTCTCTGAACCTTTTGATGATATTATGGACCATCCATCCATCCATTTTCTACCGCTTGTCCCTTTTGGGGTCGCTGGAGACTATCACAGCTGCATTCAAGCGGTAGGCGGGATACACCCGGGACAAGTCACCACCTAAACACAGGGCCGATATAACGAACCGTAGATGGTAAAATCCCTAAATTCCTTGCAATAGCTGGTTGAGAAATGTTGTTCTTAATCTGTTCGACAATTTGCTCACGCAATTGTTCACAAAGTGGTGACCCTCGCCCCATCCATGTTTGTGAATGACTGAGCATTTCATGGAAGCTGCTTTTATACCCAATCATGGCACCCACCTGTTCCCAATTAGCCTGCTCACCTGCGGGATGTTCCAAATAAGTGTTGTGATGAGAATTCCTCAACTTTCTCAGTCTTTTTTGCCACTTGTGCCAGCTTTTTTGAAACATGTTGCAGGCATCAAATTCCAAATGAGCTAATATTTGCAAAACATAACACAGTTTTCCAGTTTGTAAATTAAATACTTTGTCTTTACAGTCTATTCAATTGAATATAAGTTGAAAAAGATTTGCAAGTCATTGTATTCTGTTTTTATTTACGATTTACACAAAGTGCCAACTTCACTGGTTTTGGGGTCTGTATTTGGTATTGTTACAGTCGATGTCTGTATCCTCCTACGGCAGGGGTGGGCAACCCAAAGTGTTGAAAGAGCCATGTTGGACCAAAAATACAAAAACAAATCAGTCTGGAGCCGCAAAAAAATAAAAGCCCTATTACGTACAGATAGTGTGTCATGAGATATAAATTGAATTATTAGGACTTAAAGGAAACTAAATGAGCTCCAATATAGCTACAAATGAGGCATAATAATGCAATATGTACATATAGCTAGCCTAATTAGCTTGTAGTCATGCAGTGACCAGATATGTCTGATTAGCACTCCGCACAAGTCAATAACATCAACAAAACTCACCTTTGTGCATTCATGCGCAACGTTATAAGTTTGTTGGACAAAATGAGACAGAAAAAGAAGTGGTATAAAACACGTCTTAGAAAGTCGGAGAAAGTCATACATGTAAACAAACTACGGTGAGTTCAAGGACCGCCAAAATTAGTAGGACAAAACGGCGCTCGCCAAATACTCGAATCAGTGAAGCATGTTTAGTATAAAGAGTAGTGCTGCAAATATTTGGGTGTCCCACGATTTGATTCAATATCGATTTTTGGGGTGGCGATTAGATTATAAATCGATTTTTTCGATTCAATGCAATTCTCAATTCGAAAACGATATTTTTCCGATTCAAAATGATTCTGTATTCATTCAATACATAGGATTTCAGCAGGATCTACCCCAGTCTGCTGACATGCTAGCAGAGTAGCATATTTTTGTAAAAAGCTTTTATAATTGTAAAGGACAATGTTTTATCAACTGATTGCAATAATGTAAATGTGTTTTAACTATTAAACGAACCAAAAATATGACTTATTTTATCTTTGCGAAAATATTGGTGTAGGAGCCTAAATACTGTTTAAGTTAATTTACATTTTATGGAAGGTGCTTTATGTTTAATCAGCCAAAAGGGGACTATTTACTTTATTTGCATGATAAGAAAATTGATATATTGAATGCTTAGAGTAATTATATAAAGCTCACTTTAATTGTAATTATTACATTTGTCAAAATGATTTGATGACGTAACTGTTTTAAGTGCATATATGGCGGAAGGATCTGTGTGGTGAGGGGGTTTTTGGACGCAAGGTGTCATGGGTAATTGCTGTCAGGTGCGGTGGAATCGAGCCACACAGTTTTTTGACCTCACTCATACTTATTCTCATTCATACTTTTTCTAACTAGTACTGCAACAAACTCTCTTTATTTTGTCATTCATTTGTTCCCACATCGTGACTGTTTTATGTTTTGAATTATTAAGATCACAAGTAAACCATACAAACCAAGAAGAACGTCTGGAGTTTTGTTTTGTTGATGCCGCAGCAAGCGGAGTGAATGTGATAGTAGAGGAGCGTCAAGCTTAAGGCTACTTTAGGAATCTACAATTGGACACAGTGTGTTGTCAAGCTTATGAGATGCGATGCAAGTGTAAGCCACTGTGACACTTTTCTTTTTTTTTCTTTTTTATAAATGTGTAATGATAATGTCAATGAGGGATTTTTAATCACTGCTATGCTGAAATTATAACTAATATTGATACTGTTGTTGATAATATCCATTTTTGTTTCACTACTTTTGGTTTGTTCTGTGTCGTTTTTGTGTCTCCTCTCAATTACTCTGTTTATTGCAGTTCTGAGTGTTGCTGGGTCAGGTTCGGTTTTGGAATTGCATTGCATTGTTATGGTATTGCTGTATATTTGTTTGTTGGATTAATAAAAATAAAATAAAAAAAATAAAAAATAAAATTAAAAAATCGATTTTTTAAATATTCGAATCGATTTTTTTCCCACACCCCTATTGTTTATGTAGTTTGCTCATTTTCCTCGACTGATGCACTAACATCATGTGGTTTATTTAATTTTTTTACACATGTAGCATAATCTACAAAGATACAAAGAATTGCTATTGTGACATCCAGTGTGTGTATTAGTGTATTATATTTTTATATTTATATAGCGCTTTTTCTCTAGTGACTCAAAGCGCTCTACATAGTGAAACCCAATATCTAAATTACATTCAAACCAGTGTGGATGGCACTGGGAGCAGGTGGGTAAAGTGTCTTGCCCAAGGACACAACGCCAGTGACTAGGATGGCGGAAGCGGGAATCGAACCTGCAACCCTCAGGTTGCTGGCACGGCCACTCTACCAACCGAGCTAAACCGCCCCAAAGTGGACACATTTAGAACAGCAGTTTCTTTCGATTTTTTTCCCCACAGCCCTAATAAACAGTGTGCTTTATAACAATTAGGGAGGTTTGTGTCATGTTTGTCCTCCTACAGAAACCATATTAAAACAAAAAATATGTTTTTTTCCTGTCATCTTTTTCCATTTTTTATATATTTTTGAAAAAGCTCCAGAGAGCCAGTAGGGCGGCGCTAAAGAGCCGCATGCGGCTCTAGAGCCGCGGGTTGCCGACCACCGTTCTGCGGTGTGTCGTGAAGCCTGTTTTGCTGACTGCAAATGGACGTGAGCCGCCAGGTAGCTCGCCGTGTTTTAAAGTCTCGTGTCTGCAGGGTATGTTGTAACGATAAGACCTTTTTCGCATGTAAACAGAAGAAACACCTCTCACTGTCTCTGCAGTGCACATCTGTGTTGATGTGGATGCTCCAAGACGGCCGCCTTGCTGCGCTGATGACTTTAGCATGTGTCGTGCAAAGCGTTACGGGGAAGATACAGTCAGCATTGTCCTTCGCGGCACGGAGGTTAAAAGGTCAGAGGGCTTCTGGGGAGCATTCCGGGACGGACCATAATATGTCTCCCTGGAGGTCTGCTGCTTGTCCGGACATCTGCCCCGATTTGTCTCACACTAAAACTCCCACACACACCACCTTCCTTCCCGCACAATAAAACTTTTTTGAAGCGTAAAGGATTATACTGAATTCATTTGTAAACACATCAGTATATTAAAAAACTACAACATGATTTTAAGCTGTGCTTCTTCTTACTCATTTGTAGCCGTGTCGTAATAGGAAACTGGAAACATGTGATGTGCCGTGTACTGTGGGGCAAAAAAGTATTTAGTCAGCCACCGATTGTGCAAGTTCTCCCACTTAAAATGATGACAGAGGTCTGTAATTTTCATCAACTGTGAGAGACAGAATGTGAAAAAAAAATCCAGGAATTCACATTGTAGGAATTTTTAAGAATTTATTCGTCAATTATGGCGAAAAATAAGTATTTGGTCAACCATTCAAAGCGCTCACTGATGGAAGG
The DNA here is from genome assembly GCF_033978795.1 of Nerophis ophidion. Lineage (NCBI taxonomy): Eukaryota > Metazoa > Chordata > Actinopteri > Syngnathiformes > Syngnathidae > Nerophis > Nerophis ophidion. Next base: position 13,898,664 of record NC_084635.1, read on the forward strand.
AGGTTTTGGCTCAAAATCTCACGATACATGGCCCCATTCATTCTTTCCTTAACACGGATCAATCGTCCTGTCCCCTTTGCAGAAAAACAGCCCCAAAGCATGATGTTTCCACCCCCATGCTTCACAGTAGGTGTGGTGTTCTTGGGATGCAACTCAGTATTCTTCTTCCTCCAAACACGACGAGTTGAGTTTATACATCTGACCACATGACATTCTCCCAATCCTCTGCTGTATCATCCATGTATCCATTTTGGTATAAACTCAACTCGTCGTGTTTGGAGGAAGAAGAACACTGAGTTGATTCCCAAGAACACCAGACCTACTGTGAAGCATGGGGGGGTGGAAACATCATGCTTTGGGGCTGTTGACAAACTAGTGAGCATCCTGGATGATGCCAGTCACCCTCTGCATAGCGTTATCAGTAGCCAGAGGAGCCTGTTCAGTGCTAGACTGCTTCATCCCAAGTGCAGGACTAATAGACTCAAAAACTCCTTTGTCCCACACGCCATTAGACTGTACAACTCCTCTCTGGGGTGGGGGGCACAAGGATGACAGGGGTTGCAAAATAACAGTGCAATACGTTTTCATACACATGGTCACTACTGCCTACTTTCTCTTGTTATATTCTTATTTTACTGTTTTATATATATATATATATATATATATATATATATATATATATATATATATATATATATATATATATGTTATATATATAAATATATATGTTTTTTTTTTTCCAAGATGGCGCTGCTGTAGTGGCTGCTATTGGCATATAGTGGCTGCTATAGGCAGGAGCTCTGTGCTCTTGTATCATCCTTTTGTGTTTCCCTCTTGTTTTCATGTGTTATTATATTTTTTTGCATTTTGGTCCGGGACCCTTTGGGATTGTGTGACAAGGGGTGCCACTTTCGTGACCTCTGTGGTGCTTTTTTTGTGGACTTCTGGATCTGCCTCCAGCTGGAGACCAGCTGCTGGGTCTCTGCTACACCAGAGTCTGTTTGGAGGGACTGGAGGAGATGCGGATGAGGGGACAGGACTGCGGAGCTAGCACTGAGCGCTGGGACGGAGAGGCTTCGCGGTGTCTCGACTGGGTGAGCAGGTGTCGGACACCTCAGTCACCTTGGACGTATCCTCGCTCATCCATGCGGACTGGACACTGGCCGAAAGTGGAGTCGGCTGTCTTGGTTGCTTTGTTGGGTCTGCTCCTGTCTCTGGCCATGCTCCCTCCACCCCAGCGGACGATGGCGTGGAACACCGCAGAGGCCACCACAGTGGATATGTTTCTTTTACTTTTTATTCATAGCTGTATGTAGAAGTGTCTGGTTGTATCTGCTGCTTTAATGTCTTTAATGTCCTTTGTGTTCTTTGATGTTTCCCTCTTACACACATGGAAGAGGGATGTCTACTATGGCTATGAGTTGTTCTTTTCCCTTGGCCTCAGTCTGCACCCCCACTCCAGGGCCCAGGCTAAGACCGGTTTTTTATTTATTTATTTTATTTTAATCTTCTCCCCCCCCCTCCTTGTTTACCTGTATCTCATCTTTTTTTGTAAGGGGCGCTGGAAGCCGGCAGACCCGTCAGCGATCCTGTTCTGTCTCCCTGTAATGTTTGTCTGATCTTGAATGGGATTGTGCTGAAAACTGTAATTTTCCTGAAGGAACTCTCCTGACGGAATAAATAAAGTACTATCTAATCTATCTAATCTAATGTATTTTTATTCCCATTGTTGCTTTCTTATTTTTTATTCTTATTGTAATATTTCTCTATTATTTTTTCCATTCAAACCCCCATTATTTACGTTTTACTTTTTTTTAAAAATTGATCTCAACTCTGTACACTGCTGCTGGAATTTTAATTTTCCTGAAGGAACTCTCCTGAAGGAATCAATAACGGACTACCAATCTATCTATCTATCTGTTTTCTCTGCTAAGGGGACAGGACGATTGATCCGTGTTAAGAAAAGAATGAATGGGGCCATGTATCGTGAGATTTTGAGCCAAATTCTCCTTCCATCACTGAGAGCTTTGAATGCTTGACCAAATACTTATTTTCCACCATAACTTATAGATAAATTCTTTAAAATTCCTACAATGTGAATTCCTGGATTTTTTTTTCACATTCTCTCTCTCACAGTCGAAGTGTACCTTTGATGAAAATTACAGACCTCTGTCATCATTTTAAAAGGGGAAAACTTGCACAATCGGTGGCTGACTAAATACTTTTTTGCCCCACTGTAGTAACTGTTTGACGTCAATTATAACCATAACCAATAATAAATATACATCTTGGTGATTAATAAAGAAACACTATTCCTCTATTGATAACCAAAACAAATCCCATCAGCTAACTGCTCAATAAGTGTTTGCTTAACACATAGGTATCCAAACTATGTGCTACCCACCAACATTTTCAGATTCAATCAATCAATCAATCAATGTTTATTTATATAGCCTCAAATCTGTCAGGTTTGCCTCTGACAGTTTGACTATGTTTTAGTTTTTTCCTTTGCATTTGTCTTTGTTTCCTCTGTGTGTGTAGTGTTTCTTGTCAGCGCTCGCTCTTAATTTGTTAGTTTCCTGTCTTTCTCCCTGAGTGCTGTGTTCCCCCTCAGCTGCGGTTGATTGGCATCTGGCCACACCTGGTGTCAATCAGTCCGCTCCTATTTAGACCTGCTTTGTTCGTCCAGTCACTGGTGGATCATTGTATTGTCAGGTCGATGTCGCTCTTGTCGTTGCTCCCTGTCGTGTTTTGTCAATGCAGCGTTGCGGCAAGCTTTATTTGATTGCAGCTTTTAGCTTACTGCCTTTTGTTCCCTGCTTCCAAGTTTGTTTTTATATGACATGTACGACTTCTGTTTCCTGCTCGATTCTTGCTAGCTTCCAAGCTAAGTTACTTTTTGTTTTCTAGCTCCAGTGCTAGCTCCCTTTGTTTGTTATCCGTCCACGTGCATGCTTTTTGTTTGTACCCTTTGTTTGTTTTTTTATCTTAGTATTTCAATTAAATCATGTTTTCTTGTTCAATGCCTGCCTCCGTCTCTGCATCTTGGGGTTCGACAACATCAAACTTTGACAAAATCACAAGTGTCTCAAAGGGCTGCACAAGCCACAATGACATCCTCGATTCAGAGCCCACAATTTGGCTTGCGTAATGTCATGAGTTCAAAAATGGCATTTTTCTGCCTGCAGGAAGATTGGATTCATTGAAAAAAAAAATACAGATTCTAGTACTATGATTTGGACAACATTTGTTGGACAATTGGAGTAATTTTGCACCAACAATATGACAAAATGTCATTATCCGCTGCCCGGATCATGTCTTATTCTGGTTTTGGTTCCGTCTCTCACGGTGTTTAACTTCATTAGTTCCTGGTGGCACTTCCTGTTTGTTCTGTTGCTATAGCCACGCATTAGTGTCACCTGCCTCTTGTTTTTTGACTCACACCTGTTTGTAATCATTGTCTGTATTTAAGCCTGCCTTTTCCGTTTACTCGTCCTCGCTTCGTAAGTTTGTGTTTACAACGGTGACGACCCTGATTCCCGATATCCAGTTTTTGTACTCGCTAGCTTCCGCACTATGCCTTTGGTTTCTTCTAGCTCCCATGCTAGTTCTGTGTGTTTTGCCTTTTCTGCCTAGTGCAAGTTTTCTGTTTCCTAGTCTGTTTTAGTTTTAATAAATCAATATTTTCTTACCTTTATGCTGTGTTCGAGCCCGATCTGCATCAAGGAAGAACGAACCCGCATCACCATGCCACCCAGACGCCACACAAAATGCAGACAACCTTCCTAAGTCATGGTGCAAAAAGAAATCCAACCAACACAAAATGCCAACAGACATGGTCACATATAACGGAACCTGCTCACTGAATCTTGTGGATATTATAACAAATGTTCATGCGCCATAAGTAAAAAAAAATAGACCCATTTAAATCCATCACAAAGCATGATGGGAAAAATGCAAACCGCTTTCCACTAGCTTCTTGATATTTCTGATTGAATACAAAGCTATTAGGGAGGTCGTGACGGAAGTAGGAGTCAAACTTTCACATATATTAATTCTATATCCATTTATATATGTATATATACACATCCATCCATTTTCTACCGCTTGTCCCTTTCAGGGTCACAGGGCCAACACAGATAGTCTTTGGAGGTGGGAGGAAGCTGGAGTACGGAGTCACAGGGAGAACAGAAAGACACACACATATATATACATACATACATACATACATACACATATACATACATACATACACATATACATATATATATATATATATATACATATATATATATATATATATATTTATATATATATATATATATACATACATATATACATACATACATACACACATGCTTATTTTTTTAGCTCGATATGGTAATTGGGTTGTATTTGTATAGCACTTTTCTACCTTTTTTTTAAGGAACTCAGAGGGCTTTGACACTATTTCCACATTCACCCATTCACACAAACTGATCCATCCATCCATTTCCTACAGTTTGTTCCTTTCGGGGTGGCGGGGGATGCTGGACCCTATATCTGCACCCAAGTCAAAAAGTTTGGATGTCCGCGGTTTAATACATTGTGAATTACATTAGTAATGCATTGTTTTTATACAGTATGACACATTCAAAGTATGTATGTGAATACCCTCACAAAAACTATATATATGTGTATATGTATATATATGTGTGTATGTATATATATATATATATATATATATATATATATATATATATATATATATATATATATATATATATATATATATATATATATATACATACATACATATATATACATACATATATATATATATACATATATATTAGGGCTGTGTATCTTTGGGTGTCCCACGATTCGATTCAATATCGATTCTTGGGGTCACAATTCGATAATATATCGATTTTTTTTCGATTCGTTTCGATTCTCGATTCAAAAATGATATTTTTCCGATTCAAAAGGGTTCTGTATTCATTCAATACATAGGATTTCAGCAGGATCTACCCCAGTCTGCTGATATGCTAGCAGAGTAGTAGATTAAAAAAAAAAAAGCTTTTATAATTGTAAAGGACAATGTTTTATCAACTGATTTCAATAATGTAAATTTGTTTGAACTATTAAACGAACCAAAAATACGACTTATTTTATCTTTGTGAAAACATCGGACACAGTGTGTTGTCAAGTTTATGAGATGTGATGCAAGTGTAAGCCACTGTGACACTGTTGTCCTTTTTATAAATGTCTAATGATAATGTCAATGAGGGATTTTTAATCACTGCTATGCTGAAATTATAATTAATGATACTGTTGTTGATAATATTCATTTTTATTTCACTACTATTGATTTGTTCTGTGTCGTGTTTGTGTCTCCTCTCAATTGTTCTGTTTATTGTAGTTCTGAGTGTTGCTGGGTCAGGTTTGGTTTTGGAATTGGATTGCATGGTTATGGTATTGTTGTGTAGTGGTTTGTTGGATTGATTTAAAAAACAATTAAATAAATTTAAAAAAATAAAAAATAATAAATTTTTGAAAAATGAGAATCGATTCTGAATCGCACAACGTTCTCGATTCGATTCATATTTTAATTGATTTTCCCCCACACCCCTAATTATATATATATATTATATATATATATATATATATATATATATATATATCTATTTATATATCTATTTATACATACATACATACACACACAGAAATCTATATAAGACATTTTAAAGCATAAAAATGGCTAAATTAACTAAAAAAACTCAATATTTCAGTAGTATTGGCCACTAGTTAAGACTAAACCAATCAGAGCACACTGTTCAGTATTGTCGCCACTGATTGGCTAAACATCAGGCAGCAGACTATATTGGATCAGAAGATAAAAGGGTGTTATTTTATGTCAAGAGAACTCTTTTGATAATAAAAAAATATATATTTAGAAGGTGGATAACAGTTGTTTTTTATGCATGAGTTACAAAAAGTGTGTTTTTAATATCGAGGATTTCTACTTTGCCGAATTTAATTTATCGCTGTCATCTCCGGAGCCAATTAACAGCAATAAAGGAAGGAGTACTAAGATAGAATAGCTAAATCTAAAAATGAGATATGGTTCCCATGCTTGATCGTCCACCATTCCTACTTAAAACACATGCTTGTCGGTCCCCTCAAGTGCTATAAAACAAAAGCTCAAAATTATTGTATTTTTGGGACAATTATCTAGTTGATCAATTATCTAGTCTATAATAAATTACTCTGTAATTCATTACAGACTAGATAATATATAATACTCTGTAATTTATTACAGAGTATATTGTAGTTTTAATTTTAAATAATGTGGAAAAGAGGCACTGGTAGAACAGCGCCCCCACATGGCTGTAAGAGACATCCACAAAAATACAGTGTCAATCCTAGAAAATGTCAAAAAATTTAAAAACCGTTAAATCATTGTCTTTATTGGGTTAATATAATGTGTTCTACATAAGCCCATTTTCATCTTTGTCGTTTATAATATCTCTTATGTTTTACCTTTACTTTTTAACAATTTTTGCGGATTGTATTCAATAAATGATAAATGGGTTGTACTTGTATAGCGCTTTTCTACCTTCAAGGTACTCAAAGCGCTTTGACACTACTTCCACATTTACCCATTCACACACACATTCACACACTGATGGAGGGAGCTGCCATGCAAGGCGCCAACCAGCACCCATCAGGAGCAAGGGTGAAGAGTCTTGCTCAGGACACAACGGACGTGACGAGGTTGGTACTAGGTGGGATTTGAACCAGGGACCCTGGGGTTGCGCACGGCCACTCTTCCACTGCGCCACGCCGTCCCTAATTTGGTTTATATTGCTATATGTTTGCTCCACTTGTAAAATATTTAAAAATAGCAAATTGTATTGGGAGTGCCTTCATTTTTCGTACGTTGCACATAAAGTTGTTTGTGTGTTAAATTGTTCATTTAAAAAAAAAAAAAAAAACTTAAGGCGCAGGCCAAACAAATAAATTCTCAAATGTGTCTTTAATTAATTAAATCAATAAACAAATAATGAATTTCTTAAAGGCCTACTGAAACCCACTACTACCGACCACGCAGTCTGATAGTTTATATATCAATGATGAAATATTAACATTGCAACACATGCCAATACGGCATTTTTAGTTTACTAAATTACAATTTTAAATTTCCCGCGGAGTTTCTTGTTGAAAACGTCGCGGAATGATGACGCGTGTTTGTGACGTTATTGGTTGTAGCGGACATATTAGCCCAGCACCACTTACGGCTAAAAGTCATATCTTTTAATCACATGATTACACAGTATGCTGGACATCTGTGTTGCTGAATCTTTTGCTATTTGTTCAATTAATAATGGAGACTATAAAGAAGAATGCGGTTGGTGGAAAGCGGTGGATCGCAGCTGCCTTTAGCAACCGAAACACAGCCGGTGTTTCTTTGTTTGTTGTGAACATGTTTCTCTACCACATGTCAACCAGAAAGTTTTTGGAAGAGAAAATTGTGATATTAATTCAGCTCTTACCGGAGACTTGAGCAGAGTTAGCGTCCTCCTGCAGCAGCTGTGATCTTGGCTCCTCCATTGGCTTCTCTCAGAGACACTGGCGGTCACCGCAGCCCTCCGACTTTCAGGTATGACTTTATAATCTCACTAAAACACTAGTAACACAATAAGCAGATAAGGGATTTTCCAGAAATATCCTAGTAAATGTGTTTAATAACATCTGAATCGCTCCAACTGTACTCACCTTTTTTTTTTCTTTCTAGTCCTTCACTCTCACCTTCCTCATCCACGAAGCTTTCATCCTCGCTCAAATTAATGGGGAAATAGTCGCTTTCTCATTCTGAATCGCTCTCACTGCTGGTGGCCATCATTGTAAACAATGTGCGGATGTGAGGAGCTCCACAACCCGTGACGTCACGCGCACATCGTTTGCTCATTCCGGTGAAGGCAAGGCTTTTTTATTAGCGACCAAAAGTTTCGAACTTTATCGTCGATGTTCTCTACTAAATCCTTTCAGCAAAAATATGGCAATATCGCAAAATGATCAAGTATGACACATAGAATGGACCTGCTATCCCCGTTTAAATAAGAAAATCTCATTTCAGTAGGCCTTTAAGAATTAAATAAAAAATTATGTATACATATTTTTACCCATAAAAATATAGAAATACATATATTTTAAATTAATTTCATTTGGGTTCACTTTTTAGGTCCATTATTCTAAAGCAGGGGTCTCAGACGTTATATTGCGGCCCCCACCTTAATATGAAAGTTTAATGTTAGCGCGGCCTGCAAGTTTTATATGAATGGCGCTTGACAGCGTTGTGTGCGGCGCTGAAGGAATCTACCAATCACAGTGTGGTATATGTGGCTCTCGAGGGCCGAACATTGACGTCACTTGTGTGATGCAAGCAGAGAAACGTTTTGCTGCTTTTCCACTAAACCCGCACGCGCTCTTCCTCCCTCCGTCCTTCCTTGGTCGCCCGTCTGCTCGCTCTCTCTCTTTTGCTCTCTCTGTCACTGTGTGTGTGTGTCTCTCTCTCTCGCTCCCTCCCCCGGCGCCGGGGAGACGAGCGGCCCGGTAGTTTCCGAAGCACTCCGCCAAAGGACCGAGCGACAATACAAGACTGTGGTGCACTGGACCCCAGCGCCGATACTCCGACAGAAAGTCGCTGGGCGAATCGGACGTGTAACACGTTAGTCGTGATGTTAGCCCATTTGGGGCTAATTGTGCTACCGTAACTGTAAACTCCACGGCGAGCATCCCCCTCCCATAGGGTCCAGATCGAGACGATTTTTGTTATTAGGGTCCAAAATGGCTCTTTCAACGTTCTGGGTTGCCTACCCTTGCATTAGTGGAAAAGCGTCAAATGAGTGAAAGCTACATAGACGTTGCCATGGAAACGAGGGTTTTCTTACGTGCCTGGCTGCAGTCACACTGCGACACCTGTCCGTCAGTAATAACAGCCCCCGATAACCTAGACCAATTCAAACGGTTATTCTTTTTTATTACTTAATTCTCATTTTGGTTCATTTATTTGTTTTGTGTTGAAAATAAATATAAAGACATTTAAAAATATATTTTTTTAAGAAATCTTTTCTTGCGGCCCAGCCTCACCCAGACTCTGCATCCAGTGGCCCCCAGGTAAATTGAGTTTGAGACCCCTGTTCTAAAGCATAGGTGTCAGTCAGATGCGGCCCGCAAATATTATTGATTAGTATTAAAACCGGCCCGCAGGCCACAGCCGCCTGCTGCTGTTTTGCACGCATCAATACACCATCAGTGTTGGTGCTAGGAATTTTCAAAATGGGGTCCCACAGTAAATTTTTGTGGTTGCACTTTTTTGTAACCGCTTTGAAAACAAATAATTAATGCATGCATTATCCTGTCATATCTCACATTCTATATTGTCTTTTGGAAAAATGTTGTCATAAACATGACCTAATTCATTAAGAAAAAAAATTGAAAATAAAACACATTTTTATGCATATGTAAATGTATTCAGTTATAAACATTCATTCACTTTCTTCTTTCCTTCATGGATCTAAACTTGACTGCTGATAGAATTTTTTTCTATATTTTTATTGTAATATTTTCAGAATGTGTTTGTTCATTTTTTGGCCAAAGTAAGAGAAAGAAAACAATCTTAAGTTGTCTTTATTTTTTATTTTTTTGATGCCATGATTTTAATAGTCCGGTCCGCGAGTGCACAGATTTTTTCCCATGCGGCCCCTGCGTTAAAATGAGTTTGACACCCATGTTCTAAAAGTTAGTAGTAGCTAAAGCGTAAACCAACCATGTAGGATAGCACAATATTGTAGTCACATTTTTATTATGTCCTAATTTAATTGTAGTGTTCTTTGCACTTTTATATCCATTAATGTATTTTTTTCTTACCGATTGTGTGTGTATGTTTTTCTATATTGTTAAAATGCTACACATTTTTTAGGTGAGGTAGTATTTTAACTATTGATGTCACCGCCAAATCATGGAAAAATGGCACCACCTTATTGAATGTTTACAACAAAAACAAAAAAAACATTTAAATGTACTATAATTGTCAACGATAAAGTAATAATTATGTAACTTACAATACTCTGATCTACATCTTATCATATAACTGATATTTGATATTGGACCGATATACACACCCCTCATATATATTTATATATATTATCTTTATTAAATGATTGTATTCATACTAACCAAATACAGTACACTTGAATACAAATAAAAAGCAATAAACGCTGGATAATCTAGTCCAGGGGTCCCCAAACTACGGTCCGGATCCGGCCCGCCAGCTTCCAAAATCCGGCTTGCGGGAAGTTCCAAGTTTAAAAAAAAAAAAAAAAAAAGTTTTTTCTTTATTTTTACTTGTTTTAATCTGTCCTTTCTAATCAATTTTCAACTGTTTTTTACTCTTGGTGTATCCTAGCCGCTCAGGCAAATCATATTGTCTAAAAATACATTTTCCCTTTGAAAACTTGACATCATCAGCAAAGTGTGTGTTCTTTCAGTCAATTATTGCGCAAAAAAAAAAAATATATATATATATATATATATTGGGTCGCGGGGGCAGCAGCCTAAGAAGGGAAACCCAGACCTTCCTCTCCCCAGCCACTTCGTCCAGTTCTCCCCGGGGGATGCAGAGGCGTTCCCAGGCCAGCCGGGAGACATAGTCTTCCCAAAGTGTCCTGGGTCTTCCCCGTGACCTCCTACCGGTTGGACGTGCCCTAAACACCTCCCTAGGGAGGCGTTGGGTGGCATCCTGACCAGATGCCCGAACCACCTCATCCGGCTCCTTTACTTTGAGCTCCCCCCGGAGGGCAGAGCTTCTCACCCTATCTCTAAGGAAGGAAACTCATTTTGGCCGCTTGTACCCATGATCTTGTCCTTTCGGTCATGACCCAAAGCTCATGACCATAGGTGAGGATGGGAACGTAGATCGACCGGTAAATTGAGAGCTTTGCCTTCCAGCTCAGCTCCTTCACCACAACGGATCGATACAGCGTCCGCATTACTGAAGACGCCGCAGCAATCAGCCTGTCGATCTCACGATCCACTCTTCCCCCACTCGTGAACAAGACTCCTAGGTACTTGAACTCCTCCACTCGGGGCAGGGTATGTACAGTATGTATACAAATATAGATCACACACATGTATATGTGTGTGTGTGTGTGTGTGTGTGGGAAAAATTACAAGACTACTTCATCTCTACAGAACTGTTTCATGAGGGGTTCCCTCAATCGTCAGGAGATTTTAATGGAAGCATTCACATACCATGGTTTATATAGGGCACAGAGTGGGTGGGTACAGGCAGGTGTAGGGTGTGGTGATTGGCTCATGTGTTACCTAGGAGGTGTTTCCGTCTGTGACGGCATGCTGATATGATTTCACTGCGCTTGTTGAGGGATGACAGGTCTGGGTGATATATAATAAACAGTTTCTCTTTTAAGCATAGGTTGCATCTTTTATTACCACTGTTGTAAGGTGTGCTGAATGCAAGAATTTGCCATGTTATTGAATATTCAACAGCATTAACACATCCGACACGTACGTAGGATTAACCGAAGGAGAGTTTAAAGCCAGATGGAATAATCACAAGGCTTCTTTTAAAAACCAGAGCCTCCGGAATTCTACAGAACTCAGCAAGCACATTTGGAACCTCAAAGACAATAATGTTGAATATTCAATAATATGGCAAATTCTTGCACCCAGCACACCTTACAACATCCATCCATCCATCCATCTTCTTCCGCTTACCCGAGGTCGGGTCGCGGGGGCAACAGCCTAAGCAGGGAAACCCAGACTTCCCTCTCCCCAGCCACTTCGTCTAGCTCTTCCCGGGGGATCCCGAGGCGTTCCCAGGCCAGCCGGGAGACATAGTCTTCCCAACGTGTCCTGGGTCTTCCCCGTGGCCTCCTACCGGTTGGACGTGCCCTAAACACCTCAATCCGGGAGGAACTCAAAGTAAAGCCGCTGCTCCTTCACATCGAGAGGAGCCAGATGAGGTGGTTCGGGCATCTGGTCAGGATGCCACCCGAACGCCTCCCTAGGGAGGTGTTTAGGGCACGTCCAACCGGTAGGAGGCCACGGGGAAGACACCTTACAACAGTGGTAATAAAAGATGCAACCTATGCTTAAAAAGAGAAACTGTTTATTATATACCACCCAGACCTGGCATCCCTCAACAAGCGCAGTGAAATTCTATCAGCATGTCGTCACAGACAGAAACACCTCCTAGGTAACACATGAGCCAATCACCACGCCCCTCCTGCCTGTACCTACCCACTCTATGCCCATATATAAACCATGGTATGTGAATGCTTCCATTAAAATCCGACGATTGAGGGAACCCCTCATGAAACAGTTCTGTAGAGATGAAGTAGTCTTGTGATTTTTCCCACACACACACATATTGCGCTCTACCACGGTATTGAGCACTATTCTCTGGATAATCTAATTAAGATTATATATATATATATATATATACACACACACACACACAAATTGTTTTAACCCAATGCGGCTCCGAGTCAAAAAGTTTGGGGACCCCTGATCTAGTCTATCGCAAATTAAATTCACAACCAGACAAGAATCACATTTCCACCAGTCAGCAAAATCAATATGACATCCTTCATAAAAACATAACTTCACTTACACTTGTCATGATTCAATCTGCCCTTTGAAATGTATAAAATGAACCATCTTCAAAGCAGATCACTACATCTATAAATAGAAACACAGCATTATTAGCTAATAACTGCATTCACATTATGATAATTAACACACATGGCGTTGGTGTATGACAGTTCAAAGGTGATTTCCTTCAGTCGGGTGATTCCTTCATGGCATCAATACTTTCACAGAGTGCCTGCGTTCAACAATAACACAAACACTTCAAAGTCATTCGAAAACTACATGGACATCATTTTTTAAAGTGCTTAAGTCCGGTGCCGTGATGGCGTCAGCGGCTCGTTTGGTTGCGTTCACTTGGGATGAAGGATGAGTGACACGGAATGTCTTTGTCAAGCACTTCCTGTTTTGGATTATATTCACCTTAAAAGTCCTGGGTGTTTTTTTTTGTGTTTTTTTAACAGACACAAATAAAGAGGCTGTTTGCATAGTCTTGAAGTGATCGCCAGTCCTGTGGAGGGAAAGTCTTTAAGCTCGTGACCAGTTTGATCCCGGATTTGTGTGTGGGAAGAGTGAACAGCAGCCAGGAGGAGCCAAGGTTACCTGGACAACAGGAAAGTAATATTAATAACAAAAAAGTATTTAGTCAGCCACCGATTGCGCAAGTTCTCCCACTTAAAATGACGACAGAGGTCTGTAATGTTCATCATAGGTACACTTCAACTATTAGAGACAGAATGTGAAAAAAAAATCCAGGAATTCACATTGTAGGAATTTTAAATTTGTAAAATTATGGTGGAAAATAAGTATTTGGTCAACCATTCAAAGCTCTCACTGATGGAAGGAGGTTTTGGCTCAAAATCTCACGATACATGGCCCCATTCATTCTTTCCTTAACACGGATCAATCGTCCCGTCCCCCTAGCAGAAAAACAGCCCCAAAGCATGATGTTTCCACCCCCATGCTTCACAGTAGGCACGGTGTTCTTGGGATGCAACTCAGTATTCTTCTTCCTCCAAACACGACGAGTTGATACCAAAAAGTTCTATTTTGGTTTCATCTGACCACATGACATTCTCCCAATCCTCTGCTGTATCATCCATGTATCCATTTTGGTATTAATTCAACTCGTCGTGTTTGGAGGAAGAAGAATACTGAGTTGCATCCCAGGAACACCATACCTACTGTGAAGCATGGGGGTGGAAACATCATGCTTTGGGGCTGTTTTTCTGCTAAGGGGACAGGACGATTGATGCGTGTTAAGGAAAGAATGAATGGGGCCATGTATCGTGAGATTTTGAGCCAAAACCTCCTTCCATCAGTGAGAGCTTTGAATGGTTGACCAAATACTTATTTTCCACCATAATTTTACAAATAAATTCTTTAAAATTCCTACAATGTGAATTCCTGATTTTTTTTTTCACATTCTGTCTCTCACAGTTGAAGTGTACCTATGATGAAAATTACAGACCTCTGTCATCATTTTAAGTGGGAGAACTTGCACAATCGGTGGCTGACTAAATACTTTTTTGCCCCACTGTATGTAATATGAGTCTCCTTCTTTTCAGCCCCTATTCTCCCGTTTTTTAAGCCCTTAAAGTTCCGCTCTTATTCATATTTACCATATAATTTTTGGGGGGGTTGTTGAAAATAGTGGAACATGGAACTTTACTAACACTTGTGAATGTTGTTGAAATCCATAAAAAAGATAAGACTTTACATTTGAAAAGGCAGCATCAATCCATGCAGTGCTTGTTGCCATGGTGATGTAGTGTGTGTATGCACTACACACACTACTATTTACACTACAGGCTGGGTGTGAATAATAATCTGGAGATGAAACTTTGTCAACCCACTCTGATGTTATTTTAGTTCGGTTTCGCACGAATGTTTGTAAAGCTGTGACACGTCAGAGGGCTTTGACAGATTGTGTGTGTGTGTGTGTGTGTGTGTGTGTGTGTGTGTGTGTGTGTGTGTTCATGTATTTGTACCCTTCTTGAGACATCAACAAGGAAAAGTACCTTCTATATGAGGACCGGTGAACATGTTAGTACCGAAATCATGGTCCCGATACGGAAAACCATTGCATCTAATAGGAGAGCCTAATACTAGAGTCCGTGAACATTGCTCCAAAGTCAGGATTTTTTTGTTGATTTAATGTGCATACAAATGTGAACATCGACAGGTTCAAAGGCAACTCTCAAATCCCTTCACTGGCTTCCTGTTCCACTCAGGATTGAATTCAAAATCTCCCTACTAACTAACCAGTGCCTCCATGGAAATGCCCTCCACACGACACCTCCGCTCCAAACGGGCTAACCTCCTCCATGCGACCTCCACGGACAAAGCTACGAACTATGGGAGACCGGGATTTCTGCTCCGCTGCTCCCAGTCTGTGGAACGCGCTCCCTGACCACCTGAGGGCACCGCAGACTGTGGATGCTTTTAGAAAAGGCTTAAAAACCCATCTTTATTTAAAAAAAAGCTTTTTTATAGACATGCATGCTGGTTCTAGCTATTGGGTTGTTTCTAGTTTTATACTTTATTTACTTTTATTATCTTTTTATTACTTTTTAACACTGTGGCACTTTGAGGTTGTTTGCTCAATGAAAAGTGCTTTTTTTTTTTTTGAATAAAATTATTAGTATTATTGTTATTTTAAGGCAGCAATATTCGATAAAACCAGACGGCAGCTAAAGAAGGACTTCTCTATTCATCCCCGGAAAAACCCTCCAGGTCAACAGATGAGTTGCTGACGTAAGACAACCCGCGTTCCATATACTCAGTGGCCTAGTGGTTAGAGTGTCTGCCCTGAGATCGGCAGGTCGTGAGTTCAAACCCTGGCCGGGTCATACCAATTACTATAAAAATGGGACCCATTACCTCTCTGCCCGGTACTCAGCATCAAGGTTTGGAATTGGGGGTTAAATCACCCAAAATGATTCCCGGGCGCGGGCACTGCTGCTGCTCACTGCTCCCTTCACCTCCAAGGGGGTGAGGGTGATAGGTAACCTAGGTGTCACCATACCTAGTGTGTGTGTGTGACAATCATTGGTACTTAAACTATATGTGACCATAGGATGAACAAATACACTATGGTACTAAAACTACAGTGGCCATTAACCGTTATTAACATTAACCCAGCTTTTACAGCTGGGTTGCCCAAAGTGCGGCACAGGGGCCATCTGTGGTCCCTGAATCTTATGTCATCGGCCTTAAGCACAAAGAAAGTTTGATCATATTACGCCTGTACTGGCTCACCTGCACTTAAGATGTGACTTTAAGGTTTTACTACTTACGTATAAAATACTACACGGTCTAGCTCCAGCCTATCTTGCCGATTGTATTGTACCATATGTCCCGGCAAGAAATCTGCGTTCAAAAGACTCCGGCTTATTAGTGATTCCTAGAGCCCAAAAGAAGTCTGCGGGCTATAGAGCGTTTTCCGTTCGGGCTCCAGTACTCTGGAATGTCCTCCCGGTAACAGTTCGAGATGCTACCTCAGTAGAAGCATTTAAGTCTCACCTTAAAACTCATCTGTATACTCTAGCCTTTAAATAGACCTCCTTTTAAGACCAGTTGATTTGCCGCTTCTTTTCTTTCTCCTATGTCCCCCCCTCCCTTGTGGAGGGGGTCCGGTCCGATGACCATGGATGAAGTACTGGCTGTCCAGAGTCGAGACCCAGGATGGACCGCTCGTCGGGACCCAGGATGGACCGCTCGCCTGTGTATCGGTTGGGGACATCTCTACGCTGCTGATCCGCCTCCGCTTGAGATGGTTTCCTGTGGACGGGATTCTCGCTGCTGTCTTGGATCCGCTTGAACTGAACTCTCGCTGCTCTCTTGGAGCCACTATGGATTGAACTTTCACAGTATCATGTTAGACCCGCTCGACATCCATTGCTTTCGGTCCCCTCAAGGGGGGGGGGGTTGCCCACATCTGAGGTCCTCTCCAAGGTTTCTCATAATCAGCATTGTCACTGGCGTCCCACTGGATGTGAATTCTCTCTGCCCACTGGGTGTGAGTTTTCCTTGCCCTTTTGTGGGTTCTTCCGAGGATGTTGTAGTCGTAATGATTTGTGCAGTCCTTTGAGACATTTGTGATTTGGGGCTATATAAATAAACATTGATTACATAAAAATAAAGATGTCATTTGCACCCCCGGAGGTGAAATCTATCAACATTAGGGTGGTCCCAAAAAGGAGGAATTTTTCAAAGTGACCGTGTGTCGGTTTTAAAAGTGCTCCCCCCTCTAGTCAAAATATGAAATAACAAGTGTGTGTACAAATTTGAAGTGCTCCCCCTTTGGCCAACATATGTAATATGTGTGTAAGAAATTGAAATGCGCCCTTTTTGGCCAAAATTAATAAAAATAAATAAATAAATATGTATATAGAGACATACTGCAATAACTTGAAGTAAATAATGAAGATTGAAAAACAATTACGGACAAGAAAAAACTGTAATCTTACTTTTTTATATTTACATAGCATGGGTGTACCCCCCCCCCCTTCCGCCCGAGATAGGCTCCAGCACCCCCCCGCAACCCCGAACGGGACAAGCGGTAGAAAATGGATGGATGAGTATTAGGGCTGCGAATCTTCGGGTGTCGCATGATTCGATTCAATATCGATTCTTGGGGTCGCGATTCGATTATATATCGATTTT
This sequence comes from Nerophis ophidion, assembly GCF_033978795.1. Taxonomy (NCBI): domain Eukaryota; kingdom Metazoa; phylum Chordata; class Actinopteri; order Syngnathiformes; family Syngnathidae; genus Nerophis; species Nerophis ophidion. The sequence goes on from NC_084635.1 coordinate 13,915,983, forward strand.
TTTCGATTCAACGAGATTCTCGATTCAAAAACGATATTTTTCTGATTCAAAACGAATCTGTATTCATTCAATACATAGGATTTCAGCAGGATCTACCCCAGTCTGCTGACATGCTAGCAGAGTAGTAGATTATTGTAAAAAGCTTTTATAATTGTAAAGGACAATGTTTTATCAACAGATTGCAATAATGTAAATTTGTTTTAACTATTAAACGACCCAAAAATACGACTTATTTTATCTTTGTGAAAACATTGGACACAGTGTGTTGTCAAGCTTATGAGATGCGATGCAAGTGTAAGCCACTGTGACACTATTGTTCTTTTTTTTTTTTTTTTATAAATGTCTAATGATAATGTCAATGAGGGATTTTTAATCACTGCTATGCTGAAATGATAACTAATATTGATACTGTTGTTGATATTCATTTTTGTTTCACTACTTTTGGTTTGTTCTGTGTCGTGTTTGTGTCTCCTCTCAATTACTCTGTTTATTGCAGTTCTGAGTGTTGCTGGGTCAGGTTTGGTTTTGGAATCGGATTGCATTGTTATGGTATTTCTGTGTATTAGTTTGTTGGATTGATAGAAATTAAAAAAATAAATCGATTTTTTAAAAATGAGAATTGATTCTAAATCGCACAACGTGAGAATCGCGATTCGTATTCGAATCGATTTTTCCCACACCCCCAATGGGTATGTATTAATAATGTTGTGAATACAAATCGTTATGTGAATACAAATCGTCGCGGCTGTGTTGGAGCCACTATGGATTGAACTATCACAGTATCATGTTGGACCCGCTCGACATCCATTGCTTTCGGTCCCCTAGAGGGGGGGGGGGGGGGGGGGGGGGGGGGTTGCCCACATCTGAGGTCCTCTCCAAGGTTTCTCATAGTCAGCATTGTCACTGGCGTCCCACTGAATGTGAATTCTCCCTGCCCACTGGGTGTGAGATTTCCTTGCCCTTTTGTGGGTTCTTCCGAGGATGTTGTAGTCGTAATGATTTGTGCAGTCCTTTGAGACATTTGTGATTTGGGGCTATATAAATAAACAAGTAAATAATGAAGATTGAAAAACAATTACGGACAAGAAAAAACTATAAGCTTACTTTTTTATATTTACATAGCATGGGTGTACCCCCCCCCCTTCCGCCCGAGATAGGCTCCAGCACCCCCCCGCAACCCTGAACGGGATAAGCGGTAGAAAATGGATGAATGGGTATTAGGGCTGCGAATCTTTGGGTGTCCCACGATTCGATTCAATATCGATTCTTGGGGTCGTGATCCGATTATATATCGATTTTTTTCGATTCAACGCGATTCTCGATTCAAAAACGATATTTTTCCGATTCAAAACGATTCTGTATTCATTCGATACATAGGATTTCAGCAGGATCTACCCCAGTCTGCTGACATGCTAGCAGAGTAGTAGATTTGAAAAAAAAGCTTTTATTATTGCAAAGGACAATGTTTTATCAACTGATTGCAATAATGTAAATTTGTTTTAACTATTAAACGAACCAAAAATATGAGTTGTTTTATCTTTGTGAAAACATTGGACACAGTGGGTTGTCAAGCTTATGAGATGCGATGCAAGTGTAAGCCACTGTGACACTATTCTTTTTATTTTTATAAATGTCTAATGATAATGTCAATGAGGGATTTTTAATCACTGCTTTGCTGAAATTATAACTAATATTGATACTGTTGTTGATATTCATTTTTGTTTCACTACTTTTGGTTTGTTCTGTGTCGTGTTTGTGTCTCCTCTCAATTGCTCTGTTTATTGCAGTTCTGAATGTTGCTGGGTCAGGTTTGGTTTTGGAATTGGATTGCATTGTTATGGTATTGCTGTGTATTAGTTTGTTGGATTGATAAAAATAAATCGATTTTTAAAAAATGAGAATCGATTCTGAATCGCACAACGTGAGAATCGCGATTCCTATTCAAATCGATTTTTTCCCCACACCCCTAATGGGTATGTATTAATAATGTTGTGAATACAAATCGTTATATATGTAGAAAGGGGGGTCCTAAAGAGGTAGGCATTTTTCGGAGATCTCAAGAAGGTAACAAATACAAGAGAGAGTGTGTGTGTGTGTGTGTGTGTGTGTGTGTGTGTGTGTGTAGGGAGGAGCGTCACAGTTTGACAAATCTATTGATAAATGCTACATTAAATATGTATTTTCTATGAAATAGTCTCATAGTTCAACTTCAAAGGATTTAAGCGATCCGTATAGATCTGATAGTTTTTTGTAAGTTTCTTTTATCATTTTATGTATGGTGTACTAGATATAATGTTTCACCCGGGCGTATTCCAGCCTCACAGGCGCGTAAGAATCAACTAAAAAATGAATAAAAAAAACGGGTAAAAAAATATGAGAAATGAGCGGGTGGGCGGGGATCTACTGTAAATACCGAAGACATAAAAGTGTAACTTGCTACGTGAATTTTTGCTTTGATTGATGACACTGACCTCTCTCTGAGGGGTAAATGTGGGTTGCTGAGGAAGGAAAGCTGCTGCTCCAGACTGCAGACGCGGAATGCCAGGTAGCACGAGGACAGGATGAGGAGAATGATCCTGCCAAGACAACCGAATGGAAATGTCATGCATTTTGTTGGAAGTAAAAAAAAAATGGTTACTGCTTACTTTTGCATTACAGTTAAGTAAGTCTGAAGTAGACAGGAGTGATGTAATGTCACTTAATGAACACTGTGGGGCGCCAGTTAGCTTGCTGTCAAGATTAATGGCACATTTGGAGCACTGAGGATGAGGTTGTCATAAATACTGCTGCTGCTAAAATATGGTACTCAAGAATGTGAATGTTGTCCGTCTATCTGTGTTGGCCCTGTGATGAGGTGGCGACTTGTCCAGGGTGTACACCGCCTTCCGCCCGAATGCAGCTGAGATAGGCTCCAGCACCCCGTTCAACCATAAAAGGGACAAGCGGTAGAAAATGGATGGATGGAAGTACAATACAAGCCTTAAATAAACTATAAAATGAACTTAAGATAGGAATAATGGCGGCAGACTATGACTTTTTTATGGCTGTGATGGTGATTGAAGTGACAATAAAAATAATACTTTGTGTTGTTTAATGTTTTTAATCAGTATGATTGATGTTATTGATATTGTTGTTGCTGTTATCAATTTTAGGTTTGTATGTCTTCTCAACTGTATTGTATTTTTTTATCCTAAATATTGTAAAACTGGGATTGCTATATTTTTCTTTATTAAATTGATTAACATTCTGTGTGAAATAAACCTTAATAGATTTGATGGGAAGGTATTATTATTATCAGTAAGATTTTGGGAGAAAGGGGTTTAGGGATAAATAAACTGCTTCTTACTACTCCTTTTCATAATGTTGAATTGTGTAAATGTGTACCACGTGTTGTAACAAATTAATAAATCCTACTACACCATTTATACCGACAATTTATGTGGAGAATATTAAGAATGTATGAGCACAATCAAGTGAAGTGAATTATATTTATATAGCGCTTTTTCTCTAGTGACTCAAAGCGCTTTACATAGTGAAACCCAATATCTAAGTTACATTCAAACCAGTGTGGGTGGCACTAGAAGCTGGTGGGTAAAGTGTCTTGCCCAAGGACACAACGGCAGTGACTAGGATGGTGGAAGCGGGAATCGAACCTGCAACCCTCAAGTTGCTGGCACGGCCACTCTACCAACCGCGCTAAACCGCCCCAACACATTTAAAGGGGAACATTGTCGCAATTTCTGAAGGGTTGAAACCAATAAAAATCCGTTCCCAATGGCTTATTTTATTTTTTGATGTTTTTCTCTAAATTTTACCCATCACGCTATATCCCGAAAAACGGCTTCAAAGTGCCTGATTTTCACCATCAGTATATCCACCCGTCTATTATCCTGTGATGTCACAGCGTGAAACCACCAGAAACAAACATGGCGGATAGCACAGAAAGGTGTAGCGATAGTAGCTCGGATTCGGACTCGGATTTCAGCGGTGTAAGCGATTCAACAGATTACGCATGGTTGGAGTGTGGAGGCAGGTAGCAAAAACGAAATTGAAGAAGAAACTGAAGCTATTGAGCCATATCGCCTTGAACCGTATAGAAGCGAAACCGACACGACAGCGACACGGGAGGAAGCGAGGACGAATTTGGCGATCGCCTTCTAACCAACGATTGGTATGTGTTTGTTTGGCATTAAAGGAAACAACTACGAACTAGGTTTACATTCTTTGTAATTTGTTTGCTTCGGTTTTCTGCGCATTTTTGTGGGATGATCTGGTGTTGAAAACTGGGCTCTGGGTGATATCCGCAATATTCGATTATCGGGTTGACTTTATTTTCCATTGTCTCTTATCACATTAGACACAAAATACTGCATTGCACAAGACTATCCGAACGTAGTCCAATGATTGAAAAAAAAAAAAAAAGTGCTTGCCGCGCTCCCGAGGTCCGTCGTCCCTGAATAGCTCACGCACTCTGGCAGATTCAGTGGTGGTCTATTTTCCAATATTGCAAATTTCTTTGACTTTATCGTTGGAAATGCATCTGCTTTGAGTGTCGCAGAATATCCACACATTCTTGCCATCTCTGTCGTCGGTAAAGTGTGCGGAAGAAACGAGGGACCATTTCGTCGGTTTTCCCCACACCCTCGTATTTTGAACACATTTCGTCCAATTTCTTGCCACTTTCGCATCTTTTGACCACTGTTACAACTTGAATCCGTCCCTGTTGGTGTTGTTACACCCTCCGACAACACACCGACGAGGCATGATGTCTCCAAGGTACGGGAAAACAGTCGAAAAAACGGAAAATAACAGAGCTGATTTACTTGGTACGTGTAATGAGATTGAGAAGTGGCGGATCGTTTCACGTTTTGACGTCACGGGTGAAAGGTCATCGCTCTGACAGGTTATCAATTGAAAGGCGTTTAAATCGGCAATTTTACCCTTTTAGAGTTCGGAAATCGGTTAAAAAAACATATGGTCTTTTTTCTGCAACATCAAGGTATATATTGACGCTTATATAGTTCTGGTGATAATGTTCCCCTTTAAAGTCCAAAAGGAGTGCCAAGTGTCGCATAAAAAATGATTAACTTGACGTGAGTACTAGTGCTTGCATATTAGAGGCTATTTATCACTATTTTTTTCAGATATTCTAATGATCACAACACTACATACCGTATTTTTCGGACTATAAGTCGCAGTTGTTTTCATAGTTTGGCCGGAGGTGCGACTTATACTCAGGAGCGACTTGTGTGAAATTATTAACACATTACCGTAAAATATCAAATAATATTATTTAGCTCATTCACGTAAGAGACTAGACCAAGGGTCGGGAACCTTGATCTAGCCAAATATTTTAAAATGTATTTCCCTAAGAGCCATATAATATTTTTTTTAACACTGAACACAAACGCGTGCATTTTTAAGTAAGACCAACATTTCCAGAGTATAATAGGTCTCTTATTCTTTGTAATATTGTTATTCTGAAGCAAACTGTGGAGGAGGCGTGGCCTGCAGACCTGCAGCAAAGCGGGATGTTGCCAGGACCGGCCTCGAAATCAGCGACAGGTGCGTGGATGGCCTACCTGGGCCTTTTTAGATAATCACCTGTCGCTCTGTTATAAGCAGCAGCCAGGAGGAGAGACAGGGTTGGAGCTGGAGCCAGAGCGCGAGTGAGGACGAAAGAGAAAAAGACAATTGCTGGAAAGCAACTGAGAGACTAATTGAAAAAAACAACAACAATATTTTACCCTAAAACAGGCTTTCATGTCTGTGCTTGGTGGTCTGAAGAACCCCCAGGAGGGCAAGCCCAACACTAACCAATAATAAATAAATTACTTCTTACCATTAACGCAACTTCTTGAACATAAAAATGCATGAGAATGTTTTATATTTTGAATGTTATTTTTAACACTATGATTGCAAGTGGAATTATTCATTACTTATCCTGTTAAGCAGTGTCATCTCAGATTTATCCAAGAGCCAGATGCAGTCATCAAAAGAGCCACATCTGGCTCTAGAGCCATAGGTTCCCTACCCCTGGACTAGACGTATAAGATTTCATGGGATTTAGCGATTAGGAGTGACAGATTGTTTGGTAAACGTATAGCATGTTCTATATGTTATAGTTATTTGAATGACTCTTACCATAATATGTTACGTTAACATACCAGGCACCTTCTCTGTTGGTTATTTATGCCTCATATAACGTACACTTATTCAGCCTGTTGTTCACTATTCTTTATTTATTTTAAATTGCCTTTCAAACGTCTATTGTTGTGTTGGGTTTTATCAAATAAATTTCCCCCAAAAATGCGACTTATACTCCAGTGCGACGTATATATGTTTTTTTCCTTCTTTATTATGCATTTTCAGCAGGTGCGACTTATACTCCGAGCGACTTATACTCCGAAAAATACGGTAATAAATAAATTAAAAAACACAATTTTACAGTAACACTTTACTGTAGAATCCATATAATTAATAATAAATCCAGAGGCAAATTCATACATTATTTGCTGTTACAAGCGGCCCTCTGATGGCAGTTACAATGTTGATGTGGCCCTCAATGAAAACGAGTTTGACATCCCTGGTTTAGGTCATTGCGGTGCTGAAAGACTCAAACAGCCCATTTTCAGTTTTCAGATTATTCGATACATCCGCTTCTTAATGTCTTCCTGTTCTCTCAGCACAGATAAAACGGTCATATAGCCAGTTGTTCATTATTCTTATTTATTTTAAATTGCTTTTCAAATGTCTATTCTTGCGGTTGGGTTTTATCAAATACATTTCCCCAAAAAATGCGACATATATGTTTTTTCCCTTCTTTATTATGCATTTTGGGCAGGTGCGACTTATACTCCGGGAGCGACTTATACTCCGAAAATACGGTAGTAATCATAATATTAATATGCAGCTTAGATAGGCTCAGGCACCCTCCGTGACCCCGAAAGGGACAAGCGATAGAAATTGGAAAATGGATGAAATACAAAGCCAATTGGTAGTAGCTTTGAAGTCCAAGTCAAATACTTGTTCCTGTCATCATATTATTATGCACGTGGTTGTAGGCCGCACATAAAAACATGTTTGTGAGCATGTGTGCGTGTTTCCGTGCACACTCACAGCAGGGTAAAGAACTTCAGCAGCTGGTATTCCATCTGGCCCAGCTCTGCCACTGGCTCGGATAAAAGGCCTCTGTCTGTCTGCAAAGCTCGCTCTGCGACACATACACACACACGCATACACACGCATACACACACGGTTAGCAATTACACAACAGTTACAGCAGTGTGCAACATGGAGAGATAACATGCTTTGAGCTTTGGTTTGAACCACCAGGATTATTTTTTTCCTCACCTCTTCTTTGCAGCGCTCCCTTGAGCAAAAGTGTCAATCTTACACATCATTTTAAGTGACCTAAAGCAGGGGTCACCAACCTTTTTGAAACCAAGAGCTACTTCTGATTAATGCGAAGGGCTACCAGTTTGATACACACTTAAATAAAGGGCCAGAAATAGCCAATTTGCTCAATTTACCTTTAATAAATAAATCTACATATATAAAAAAATGGGTATTTCTGTCCGTCATTCCGTCGTACATTTTTTTTCCTTATACGGAAGGTTTTTTCTTAGAGAATAAATGATGAAAAAAACACTTAATTGAACGGTTTAAAAGAGGAGAAAAAAAAAATAAAAAAAATCTAAAACATTGTTTATCTTCAATTTCGACTCTTTAAATTTCCAAATTCAACTGAAAAAAATGGAGAAAAACTAGCTAATTCGAATCTTTTTGAAAAAAAAATAAATAATTTTTTATGGAACATCATTAGTAATTTTTCCTGATTAAGATTAATTTTAGAATTTTGATGACATGTTTTAAATAGGTTAAAATCCAATCTGCACTTTGTTAGAATATATAACAAATTGGACCAAGCTATATTTCTAACAAAGAAAAATCATTATTTCTTCTAGATTTTCTAGAACAAAAATTTTCAAAGAAATTCAAAAGACTTTGAAATAAGATTTAAATTGGATTCTACAGAGTTTTTAGATTTGCCAGAATATTTTTTTGAATTTTAATCATAATAGGTTTGAAGAAATATTTCACAAATATTCTTCGTCGAAAAAACAGAAGCTAAAATGAAGAATTAAATTAAAATGTATTTATTATTCTTTACAATAAAAAAAATGAAAAATTTACTTAAACATTGATTTAAATTCTCAGTAAAGAAGAGGAAGGAATTTAAAAGGTAAAAAGGTATATGTGTTTAAAAGTCCTAAAATCATTTTTAGGGTTGTATTTTTTCTCTAAAATTGTCTTTCTGAAAGTTATAAGAAGCAAAGTAAAAGAATAAATGAATTTATTTAAACAAGTGAAGACCAACAAGATTAAATATTTTCTTGGATTTTAAAATTCTATTTGAGTTTTGTCTCTCTTAGAATTAAAAATGTCGAGCAAAGCGAGACCAGCAAGCTAGTAAATAAATACAATTTTAAAAATAGAGGCAGCTCACTGGTAAGTGCTGCTATTTGAGCTATTTTTAGAACAAGCCAGCGGGCGACTCATCTGGTCCTTACGGGCTACCTGGTGCTCACGGGCACTGTGTTGGTGACCCCTGACCTGGGGTATTTGTCAACTAAATACTTTTTTTTTTTACCAAATGTATGCGTCCTATCAATTTTGATAGGATAAAAAGTGCATATCCCGCATGCAATTGCATTTACGAAAGCCAAAAATAATACTGTAGCAGACAGAATATAAAAACATTTGAATTTGTTTTAGACAGCCCTTTAAGTTATCCAGCAGCTATAAAACTATAAAATTATATTGCTAAATAGATATGACTAATATTTTTTTATTTATGACTGTCTAAATCAGGGGTGCCCATTACGTCGATCGCGAGCTACCAGTCGACCCCGGGGGGTGTGTCAGTCGATCTCCAGCCAGGCTTTTAAAAAAATAGACCTAAAAATTAGTGATCATCAATCTTCACCAAGATGTCACTTAAATGACATTCACGGTACCGGAGGGTCTTGTGAGATGACGCTGGCTGCTGCAAGATCATTATTATGAAAATATGACCGAGAGGAAGGCGAGAAACACTTTTTATTTCAACAGACTCTCGCGCCGTACCTTCCGTCAAAACTCTAAAGGCCGACTGCACATTTCCTATCTTCACAATAAAAGCCCTGCTTCATGCTGCCTGCGCTAACTAAATACAGAATCTCGGAAAACTGGCGTGCACAAGCGATCCCTCAGAAAGCTGGCGTGCACATCACTTGTGCACGCCAGCTTTCCGAGACTCTTATTTTGTTAGCGCAGGCAGCATGAAGCAGGGCTTTTATTGTGAAGATAGGAAATGTGCAGTCGGCCTTTAGAGTTTTGGCGGAAGGGACGGCGCGAAAGTCTGTTGAAATAAAAAGTGTTTCTCGCCTTCCTCTCTGTCATTTTTTCATAATAATGAACTGGCAGCAGCCAGCGTCATCTCACAAGACCCTCGGGTGCCGTGAATGTCAATCAAGCAAGCTACGGAATTGGCCGCCAATGTTTTTCTTGTAAAGTGTATGGAAGCTGGATGAATTAGATGCCAAAAACCAACCACTTTCATGTGGTATTGTACAGAAAAGACAACTTTTTTTCTCCTCCATTTGAAAATGTGGGCGTTATCATCATTACTGTCTGATTCCAATCAATGCAAGTCATCAGAGTCAGGTAATACACCAACTTATATTCTTGTCTTCGTGAAAGAAAGACATCTATATGTGTTACACATGCTTGTATTATCATTAAACACATTTAACTTGTTTACAAAAATGTCTCTTTCATAAATAAAATATAAATGATATATATAAATGAGGTAGATCCCCTCGAGTTGGTCAATTGAAAAGTAGCTCGCCTGCAGAAAAAGTGTGGGCACCCCTGGTCTAAATATTTTCACACGCACACGTAGGACGGAGGCTTCTCTCTAAATCGCCTCCTTTCTCACAGTCATTTGTGCGTCACTGTGCCAGTTTGCACACCTACTGTCACGACTTGGACTAGGAGGTGGTTGTATACCCGAGAAGCAAGTGAACGTGGACCGGAGATGGCGTGAAGGTAGAGACATCTTTTTATTTTGACACTATAACTAAAAACAGGAACCAACAAAAAGCGCACACAATGGCGGTACAAAAACTGGGCTATGAAACAAAAGACTAGCACAAAGGCAATTAACTATAAACATGAAACAAAAACTTGCACTGTGGCATAAATAACGAGAAAACTAACTGTGACAAGGGTATGGGAAAAAGCAGCATGGATATCATGGGTGCAGGAGGTGATGTTGCCAGGCTGGCTAACTGGTAGCTGTGGCTTAAATCATACTATGGTGATTGAAAACAGGTGCATGACATGGGGACAGGTGAAAACTAATGGGTTGGCATGGAAACAAAGCAAACAAGGAAGTGCAAAAGTAGGAAAAAACGGAGTCTTAAGCAAAACAGAACATAACTAAACAAAACATGATCACAAGACATGACACCTACTATGCAAAGCGAAAGCCATTTATCAACAACACCCAGAAACGCCGCCGGCTTTGCTGGGCCCGAGCTCATCTAAGATGGATTGATGCAAAGTGTAAAAGTGTGCTGTGGTCGGACGAGTCCACATTTCAAATTGTTTTTGGAAACTGTGGACGTTGTGTCCTCCGGACCAAAGATTGTAAATTCTAAGACGATCATTTGCAAAAAAAATAAAAAAAATGTGTTTCTCAGCTCGAATTTTAGGTATCTTGTCTTTGCAGTCTATTCAATTGAATATCAGTTAAAAGGATTTGCAAATCATTTTATTCTGTTTTTATTTACAAATTACAAAACGTACCAACTTCACTGGTTTTGTATATCCATATCCCTATATAAATATACACATATGTAGTTTTTATTTTATTTTCTATTTTACTTGTGGGTTGAAAAAACTTTTGATGTATTAGTGTTCACTATTGTCAGATGTATGTCTGTAAAAACCCAATAAACACAAGTTTAAAAAAAAAAAAAGTTTAGAATATCAGTTTTGCGTACACGTTTAAGTTTGCGCGCGTTTCAATACACGCAAAACTTAAGCGAATCTGTCAGAGTTAGTGGGTGACGAACCCCAAGATGCAGAGATGGCGGCAGGCATGGTGCGGGGAAAACACGATTTAATGTCCAAAAGTAAAAATAAAGAAAAGACACAAACCAGGAACTAGGAACAGCCAAACTGGAAAACGGGAAACAGGATCCAGCAAACAGGAACTAGGAACAAAAGGCAGTCCACGGCATACAGGAACAGCGACAAGAAACAGGTAGGAGCTACGAGTATTTAGGACAATAATTCAGCCCAGAGCGGAGGAACAAGCAGGTCTAAATAGCACCTGGCTGATTGACACCAGGTGTGGCCCGGTGCTAATCAGCCACAGCTGAGGGGGAAAAGCACTCAGGGATAACAGCAGGAAATAAAGACAAAATAAGAGCACTGACAAACAGAGGAAAAACTAAAACATGACCGAACTGTCAGGTACCAACTTTTGTCGGTCGACTGTTACGTCAGGTTTTTTGGAATCAAATTTGCTATGGAGATGCCCAATCGGTTCAATACCTTGAGTAACGATTCTGCATAAATATGCTAATTTTAGACAAATTCATCCTTTCTGACTGTTTTTTCCAAACACTACAGTTTCTTCTATATTGACTGAATTTGAATTAATTTGAGAACTCATTTGGACTAGAAACACTTCTAAACCCTCCCCCCCCACTGGGATGTGACGCTAATCCACATAATACAACATGCTGCCCAAGTAATCATACATGATAATATTGTCCAAGCACATTAGGATTTTCAGTTGTATAAAGCGTCACATTATTTTGTGTATGTGTGTGTGTGTGTGTGTGTGTGTGTGTGATTATCTGGATTTAATCTGCATCCCCTCAAAGCTTTTTAATGCTACACCTCCCCCACATAATTTAGTCTTTGTTTGGAGCTTAATGTGCTGTTGCATAAGAGAGACACTGCTATCCAAAAGCAGTTACTCTCATTTTGTTTTTTTTTTGCTCTCGCTAACATGAGAGAAAGCACTATTAGGATTGTCACGCATTAACGCTTGTGGTTAATAACAACAAATATGTGAAGTATTCATCACACAGTTTATTTTGACCGCACATGCTCCTTGAGCTCAGCCACGGATGGTTACCTGAAAGGCTGTAATACTGTGAGTAATCAGGTCAATGCACACGTCACTGCAAAGATGTGTGAGGACACTTCGACTAAGCTGCTCGCTGGCAAATTTCTCTTCAAATCACATTCTGACTTTGGATGAAACTGTTTTGAATAAATGACGTGCATTGGAGTACAACATACAAACCATGTTCATGTACGTCATTCTGACAGTAAAAGTCAATTCAATTATGCCATGAACTCTGATTAATCAACGTTTATGTGAAGTCAATTATATTTATATCAAATTTTTTTCCTATTGAGTCTCAAAGCACTTTACAGTGTGAAATCCATTTATATACAACAGTGGTGTCCAAACCAAGGCATCCCAAGTTTAAAGGGGAACATTATCACCAGACCTATGCAAGCGTCAATATATACCTTGATGTTGCAGAAAAAAGACCATGTATTGTTTTAACCGATTTCCGAACTCTAAATGGGTGAATTTTGGCGAATTAAACGCCTTTCTGTTTATCGGTCTTTTAGCAATGACATCAGAATGTGACGTCACCGAGGTAACACACCCATCCATCCATCCATCCATCCATCTTCTTCCGTTTATCCGAGGTCGGGTCGCGGGGGCAGCAGCCTAAGCAGGGAAGCCCAGACTTCCCTCTCCCCAGCCACTCCGTCTAGCTCTTCCCGGGGGACCCCGAGGCGTTCCCAGGCCAGCCGGGAGACATAGTCTTCCCAACGTGTCCTGGGTCTTCCCCGGGGCCTCCTACCGGTTGGACGTGCCCTAAAAACCTCCCTCGGGAGGCGTTTGGGTGGCATCCTGACCAGATGCCCGAACCACCTCTTCTGGCTCCTCTCGATGTGGAGGAGCAGCGGCTTTACTTTGAGTTCCTCCCGGATGGCAGAGCTTCTCACCCTATCTCTAAGGGAGAGCCCCGCCACACGGCAGAGGAAACTCATTTCGGCCGCTTGTACCCGTGATCTCATCCTTTCGGTCATGACCCAAAGCTCATGACCATAGGTGAGGATGGGAACGTAGATCGATCGCTATATTGAGAGCTTTGCCTTCCGGCTCAGCTCCTTCTTCACCACAACGGATCGGTACAACGTCCGCATTACTGAAGACGCCGCACCGATCCGCCTGTCGATCTCACGATCCACTCTTCCCTCACTCGTGAACAAGACTCCTAGGTACTTGAACTCCTCCACTTGGGGCAGGGTCTCCTCCCCAACCCGGAGATGGCACTCCACCCTTTTCCGGGTGGAGTGCTGAGTAATCCGAGTCCATGGTTCTCTCCCGGTAACACACCCGCCATATTCATTTTCACATTACAAACACCGGGTCTCAGCTCTGTTATTTTCCGTTTTTTCGACTATTTTTTGGAACCTTGGAGACATCATGCCTCGTCGGTGTGTTGTCGGAGGGTGTAACAACACTAACAGGGAGGGATTCAAGTTGCACCACTGGCAAGAAATCTACCGCCAGACCTCCATTGAATGTGCCAGAGTGTCTGCACATTTGACCGGCGATGCTAAGACAGACATGGCACAGAGATGTATGGATAACCTGCAGATGCATTTGCAACGATTAAGTCAACGAAATCACAAAGGTGAGTTTTGTTGATGTTGTTGACTTATGTGCTAATCAGACATATTTGGTCACGGCATGACTGCCAGCTAATCGATGCCAACATGCTACGCTAATCGATGCTTACATGCTATTTACGCTAGATGAATGTACATTTGAAACTAGATACCCACATTTAATGCGAAACAAACACTTACCAATCGACGGATTTAAGTTGCTCCAGTGTCACAAGATGCGAAAGTCCTGATCGTTTGGTCCGCACAGTTTACCGGCGATGCTAATAAGGCAGCCATGCTATGGGCCACTTCATTAGGTACACCCACGCTATGGCCGAATAGCGTCAATAGCTATTCGCTCAATAGCTTCAATTTCTTCTTCAATTTCGTTTTCGCTATCTGCCTCCATACTCCGACCATCTGTTTCAATACATGCGTAATCTGTTGAATCGTTTAAACCGCTGAAATCCGAGTCTGAATCCGAGCTAATGTCGCTATAATCTTGCTGTGGTAACCGCCATGTTGTTTGTATTGGCGGCCCTGTATGACGTCACAGGGAAATGGATAGTGGTTTCGAAGATAGCGAAAATAAGGCACTTTAAAGCTTTATTTAGGGATATTCCAGGACCGGTAAAATTTTGAAAAAAACTTCAAAAAATACAACAAGCCACTGGGAACTGATTTTTATTGTTTTTAACCCTTTTGAAATTGTGATAATGTTCCCCTTTAAAGGCCTACTGAAACCCACTACTACCGACCACGCAGTCTGATAGTTTTAATCAATGATGAAATATTAACATTGCAACACATGCCAATACGGCCTTTTTAGTTTACTAAATTGCAATTTTAAATTTCCCGCAAAGTGTCCTGTTGAAAACGTCGCGGAATGATGACGCTTATGTTGACGCGTGCTTGTGTCGTTATTAGTTGTAGCGGACATTTTATCCCGGCACCACTCACGGCTAAAAGTCGTCCGATTTAATCGCATAATTACACAGTATTCTGGACATCTGTGTTGCTGAATCTTTTGCAATTTGTTCAATTAATAATGTAGACTACAAAGAAGAATGCCGTTGGTGGAAAGTGGTGTATTTGGGCCGGCTGTAGCAACACAAACCCAGCCGGTGTTTGTTTGTTGTGAAGCTTTAATATGGATCAGAGCGGTCAAGCGAACATGTTTCTCTACCACATTACAACCGGCAGGTTTCGGTGAGAAAATTGTGGTAATAAGTCGGCGCTGACCGTAAACATGAGCAGAGGTTGTGTCGTTCTTCCTGCAGCTGTCAAAAAGGCAGCTGCGACTTTCTTGGCTCCTCCATGGCTTCCCTCAGAGACACCGGCAGTCACCGCACCACTTCGACTTTCAGGTATGACTTTATAATCTCACTAAAACACTAGTAACACAATAAGCAGATAAGGGATTTTCCAGAATTATCCTAGTAAATGTGTTTAATAACATCTGAATCTTTTTTTTTTCCCTTCTAGTCCTTCACTCTCACTATCCTCATCCACGAATCTTTCAACCTCGCTCCAATTAATGGCGAAATTGTCGCTTTCTCGGTCAGAATCGCTCGTGCTGCTGGTGTCCAGGAGTGTAATCAATGTGAGGATGTGAGGAGCCCTCACACCGGTGACGTCACGCGCACATCGGCTTCTACTTCTGGTACAGGCAAGGCTTTTTTATTGGCGACCAAAAGTTGCGAACTTTACCGTCGATGTTCTCTACTAAATCCTTTCAGCAAAAATATGGCAATATAGCGAAATGATCAAGTATGACACATAGAATGGACCTGCTATCCCCGTTTGAATAAGAAAATCTCATTTCAGTAGGCCTTTAACAAAAAAATTGGCCCGCCGTATGCAACTGTCTGCATATAGTCTCTAATGACAAGCATTAGGTAATCGATGGTGGGTGCCATGATTGGGGAGAAAGTCAGCTTCAATGAAATGCTCAGTCATTCACAAACAAGGATGGGGCGAGGGTCACCACTTTGTGAACAAATGCGTGAGCAAATTGTTAAACAGTTTATGAACAACATTTCTCAACGATCTATTGCAAGGAATTAAGAGATTTCACCATCTACGGTCCGTAATATCATCAAAGGATTCGGAGAATCTGGAGAAATCACTGCACGTATGCAATGATAATAAGGACCTTCGATCCCTCAGGCGGCACTGCTTCGAAAAGCGACATCAGTGTGTAAAGGATATAACCACATCGGCTCAGGAACACTTAAAAAAACAGTCAGTAACTACAGTTCATCGCTACATCTGTAAGTGCAAGTTAAAACTGTACTATGCAAAGCGAAAGCCATTTATCAACAACACCCAGAAACGCCGCCGGCTTCGCCGGGCCCTAGCTCATCTAAGATAGACTGCTGCAAAGTGGAAAAGTGTTCTGTGGTCTGACAGGGCCTACTTTAAAATAGTGTTTGGAAATGGTGGACGTCGTGTCCTCCGGACCAAAGAGGAAAAGAACCATTCGGATTGTTATAGGCAGGCGCAAAGTTCAAAAGCCAGCATCTGTGATGGTATTGGGGTGTATTAGTACCCAAGGGATGGGTAACTTACACATCTGTGAAGAACTTGAAAAGGTACATACAGGTTTTGGAGCAACATATGTTGCCATCCAAACAACATTATCATGGACGCCCCTGCTTATTTCAGCAAGACAATGCCAAGCCACATGTTACAACAGCGTGGCTTCATAGTAAAAGAGTGCAGGTACTAGACTTGCCTGCCTGTAGTCCAGACCTGTCTCCCATTGAAAATGTGTGGCGCAATATGAAGCCTAAAATACCACAACTGAGAATCCGGATTGTTAAACAACTTAAGCTGTACATCAAGCAAGAATAGGAAAAAATTCTACTGGAAATGCTTCCAAAATTGGTCTCCTCAGTTCCCAAACGTTTACTGAGTGTTAAAAGGAAAGGCCATGTAACACAGTGGTAAAAATGCCTGTGACAACTTTTTTGCAATGTGTTGCTACTAATAAATTCTAAATTAATGATTACTTGCAAATAAATGTAGTTTCTCAGTTGGAACACTAAATATCTTGTCTTCGCAGTCTATTCAACTGAATATAAGTTGAAAAGGATTTGCAAATCATTGTATTCTGTTTTTATTTACGAATTACACACCGAGCTAACTTCACTTGTTTTGGGTTTTGAAATATGACCGCTTTTAGCTGGTGTCTTTTGAATAAAGCTTAATTGCTGGAAGGTTCCTCACCTTCCAGAGGCTGCTCTAACTTGAAAGGTGTGTTGGCAGCGCTCAGACTGCTGCTGGAGTTCCCCAGGAGGTCAGGAAGGGAGGAAGACACGGACACCACCGAGGGTTTCCTTCTCCACTTCAACACGGACGGAAATTCGTCCTCTGCCGGGAACTCGTCGGGAGCCGGGAATTCATCCTGGAGCAGAAAAGCATGGATCAAAAATCTATTCCTGCAGTTAAAAACGTGAGTCGTGTTTGGATTGTTCTAAACAGAGTAGCTGTGAGTACGTTTGGTCATCCTGTACTGCTAAACATGTCAGGAGACAGGTAATGATCATTAACTGATCAGTAAGTTTATAGTCAACCGAGGTACCAATTTTAATGTTGCATAAATCAGTAACAACAACTCAAATAAAATAGTTATGATCAAGAAAAAAGGTGCAAGGTGATGGGACTAAAATGCTACTCAAGAAAAAAATAGACCAAAATCCTTTTTATTGCAACGGTAAACCTAAATTACGTACTTAAAGGGGAACATTATCACAATTTCAAAAGGGTTGAAAACAATAAAAATCAGTTCCCAGTGGCTTGTTGTATTTTTTGAATATCCCTACAAAAAGCTTTAAAGTGCCTGATTTTCGCTATGCGATGCGACTGTCCATTTCCCTGTGACGTCATACAGTGCTGCCAATGTAAACAAACAACGGCGAATACCACAGCAAGATATAGCGACATTAGCTCGAATTCAGACTCGGATTTCAGCGACTTAAGCGATTTAACAGATTACGCATGTATTGAAACGGATGGTTGGAGTATGAAAGTATTGAAGAAGAAACTGAAGCTATTGACCGAATAGCTGCGTTAGCATCGCCGGTAAAATGTGCGGACCAAACGATCTGGATTTTCGCATCTTGTGACACTGGAGCAACTTAAATCCTTCGATTGGTAAGTGTTTTTTTCGCATTAAATGTGGGTGAAAGTAAACGTAATATAGTTGCAAATGCATCTGCAGGTTATCCATACATCTCTGTGCCATGTCTGCTTTAGCACCGCCGGTAAATAGCATGTTAGCATCGATTAGCGTAGCATGTTAGCATCGATTAGCTGGCAGTCAACCTCAACAAACCTCACCTTTGTGAATTCCTTGACTTTATAGTTGCAAATGCATCTGCAGGTTATCCATACATCTCTGTGCCATGTCTGCCTTAGCACCGCCAGTAAATAGCATGTTAGCGTCGATTAGCGTAGCATGTTAGCATCGATTAGCTGGCAGTCACGCCGCAACCTAATATGTCTGATTAGCTCATAAGTCAACATCAACAAAACTCACCTTTGTGATTTCGTTGAATTTATCGTTGCAAATGCATATGCAGGTTATCCATACATCTCTGTGCCATGTCTATAATCGCCGGTAAAATGTGGAGACACTCCGGCACATTCAAAGGGGGTCTGGCGGCAGACACTTTAGCATCTTCGGGCCAGTGGTGCAACTTGAATCCCTCCCTGTTAGTGTTGTTACACCCTCCGACAACACACCGACGAGGCATGATGTCTCCAAGGTTCCAAAAAATAGTCGAAAAAAATAACAGAGCTGAGACCCGGTGTTTGTAATGTGTTGAAAATGAAAATGGCGGCTGTATTACCTCGGAGACGTCACATTCTGACGTCATTGCAAAAAGAGCGATAAACAGCTAGGCGTTTAATTCGCCAAAATTCACCCATTTAGAGTTTGGAAATCGGTTTTCTGCACCATCAAGGTATATATTGACGCTTACATAGGTCTTGTCATAATGTTCCCCTTTAAGTACCCCATAAAGTGCAGGAATCCCTGTTCAATTGATGGGGCAGTTTTTATCGACAGGCTCCACCCACTTTGAATAGGTAAGAACAGGTACTGACCCCTTTAGGGCAAACTTGCCAACCCTCCCGGATTTTCCGGGAGACTCCCGAAATTCAGCGCCTCTCCCGAAAACCTCACGGGAGAAATTTTCTCCCGAAAATCTCCCGAAATTCAGGTGGAGCTGGAGGTCACGCCCCCTCCAGCTCCATGCGGACCTGAGTGACGTGTCGACAGCCTGTTTTCACGTCCGCTTTCCCACAATATAAACAGCGTGTCTGCCCAATGACGTTATAACTGTAGAATGATCGAGGGCCAGTTATTGGTTTCTTATGTGGGTTTATTGTTTGGCAGTCTCATTAACGTCCTCCCAGCGTGGTAACAACACACAACTGCAGCAGTCACGTTTTCGTGTACCGTAAAGCAGTTTGTCTTCCGTAAACAGCAATGTTGTGACACTCTTAAACAGGACTATACTGCCATCTACTGTGCATGCATATGTGACAAAAACATCTACGGCTTTTGGAGTGGTTCTCAACCTTTTTTCAGAGATGTACCCCCTGTAAACATTTTATTTAATTCAAGTACCCACCTAATCAGAGCAAAGCATTTTTGGTTGAAAAAATGAGATAAAGAAGTAAAATATAGCACTATGTCATCAGTTTCTGATTTATTAAATTGTATAACAGTGCAAAATATTGCTCATTTGTAGTGGTCTTTCTTGAACTATTTGGGAAAAAAGATATAAAAATAACTAAAAACTTGTTGAAAATTAAACAAGTGATTCAATTCTAAATAAAGATTTCTACACATACTGCGATGAGGTGGCGACTTGTCCAGGGTGTACCCCGCCTTCCACCCGATTGTAGCCGAGTTAGGCACCAGCGCCCCCCACAACCCCAAAGGGAATAAGCGGTAGAAATGGATGGATGGATAGCTGTAAATATACTCCTCCCCTCTTAACCACACCCTTCCCCAAACCACGCCCCTCGCCCAAAAATATAAAGTAGAGTAAAGTTCTTACTTATATCTGCCAATAAGTTCGCCATAAAAGCGCTAAAACATACCGCTGTGGAGTTCCGGTCGGGCGGTTATTCACGGCACACATTTCCAGTGTTGTCGTTTCCGGATGAGGAGATGCTGCTCCGTTATTGATTGAACTAAGGTCTGAATGTTATTAAAACAGTTAGTTCCATCTTTTGACACTTCTTCCACCCCCGTCCTTGCACGCTACACCGGAGAGAAGACGCTGCCGAAGGTGAGCCACGTAAATAAGACCGCTCACAAAACAGCGCATACAGAAACGACTTTCGGAAAGCGGCTTGAAAAACATAATGCAAAACATTATCTATGCAACATTTTGACCAAAGAACTACCATTACATGTTATGTAGACCACAAGTAAGTGTTTTCAATTTCGAAAAATAAAATAAAATATGACTCCTTTAATGCGCCTTATAATAATCCGGTACGCTTAATAAAGAAAAAAAAAAGAAAAAATAGGCCATTCATCGGCAGTGCGCCTTATAATAAAGTGCGCCTTATGGTGCGGAAAATACGGTACTTCAAAGGGGAAACTAGGCCGCCTCATAGGCATGTCGCTCGTAGCTCTGGCAAATCTAGTCTTTTATATATATATATATATATATATATATATATATATATATATATATATATATATATATATATATATATATATATATATATATATATATATCTCTCTCTATATATATATATATATATATATATATATATGTGTTGATTGGATTATCCAGAGAATAGTGCTCGATACCGTGGTAGAGCGCAATATGTATGTGTGGGAAAAATCACAAGACTACTTCATCTCCAGAGAACTGTTTCATGAGGGGTTCCCTCATGCAATTGCAAAAGGACTGCCTACCCCCAGACTAAATGACTCTGAAACCAATAAGGAATGTAACTGTCGCGAGAAACTTGATTGCCCTCTCAACGGGGGGTGCTTACAAACATCAGTCGTTTACCAACCAAAGGTAACATGCAAGGACATTAGCACATCCGACACGTACGTAGGATTAACCGAAGGAGCGTTTAAAGCCAGATGGAATAATCACAAGGCCTCCTTTAAAAACCAGACCTTGCGGAATTCTACAGAACTCAGCAAGCACATTTGGAACCTCAAAGACAATAATGTTGAATATTCATTAACATGGCAAATTCTTGCATCCAGCACACCTTACAACAGTGGTAATAAAAGATGCAACCTATGCTTAAAAGAGAAACTGTTTATTATATATCATCCAGACCTGTCATCCCTCAACAAGCGCAGTGAAATCATTTCAACATGCCGCCACAGACGGAAACACCTCCTAGGTAACACATGAGCCAATCACCACGCCCCTACGCCTGCCTGTACCCACCCACTCTGTGCCCTATATAAACCATGGTATGTGAATGCTTCCATTAAAATCTCCTGATGATTGAGGGAACCGCTCATGAAACAGTTCTGTAGAGATGAAGTAGTCTTGTGATTTTTCCTACACATACATATATATATATATACACAGTATATGGTGGTCACTTACCAGTGATAAGGTGGGCTCCTCCATGTACTGCTTTAAACTCAGACTCTTCCCGTTGACCTGCAGAGGAACACGACATCAACTGACACGCCAAGAGGTGTCTATGCGTGTGTGTGAATGCGTGTGCAGGCCTACCTGTAGGTGAGTGCAGATTCTACGAAGGACGTCGTAGACACTGTCTCTTGACAAAAGTGACACGAACACATACTGAAAAAACAAAACAAAATGCAACCCATCGTCACTTCAGATTTGGACTTATTGGAATTTAATGACATGGTACATAAACACATCGTTTTATTCTGAACCTCTGAAGTACAGTTGTGCCTGGGAGGCTTGAACCGCCACAACATGCACTGCACCAACATAAATGAGTGATGATCTCGTAATCAATTTGGCAAATAACACTTTTAGGGATCAAAGGGGACATTTTCAATCACATTTATTCAGGAACAATCAAGCAGGAAAGGGCATAGACAGGATTATACAAATCACTTTGATATTTCCAAAAGGAAAAAGCTCCATTTTCCATTTTAATGAGAGCGTAAAATATGTGTCTTCTAAAAAAAACTATAATGCTGTCATTCACATGGGAATGTTTTAGATTAAATAACAAAAAAGACATACAAAAGGTTAGAGATTTTGCATGTCAAACACTTTAAAGTTAATCTCATTGTGTTCTTATTCATTCTGCAGAGCCAAAACAATAACACATCTTGCAAAGGATGAAAAGACTTAAGTACTGATTTACTAAGATCCAAATAACACGTGCCAAACAGCAAAACTATTAAATTGTGTGGACTATTAGTGGCCGTTTTGCGGGTGGTCTAAGATAACAAGTCCAAAAGTGGTGCAGACCGCTCTGGTTCAATGAAAATGGAAAATGGGTTGTATTTGTATGGCGCTTTTCTACATTTTTTTTAAGGAACTCAAACCGCTTTGACACTATTTCCACATTCACCCATTCACACACTGATGGCGGGAGCTGCCAGGCAAGGCCCTAACCACGACCCATCAGGAGCAACGGTGAAGTGTCTTGCTCAAGGACACAACGGACGTGACTAGGATGGTAGAAGGTGGGGATTGAACCAGTAACCCTCAGATTGCTGGCACGGCCCCTCTCCCAACTGCGCCCAAGGAACACTAATTCCCGTCCACATTGATGGCATTTTGTCACTGAAATAAACCTTAAACATAGGGAAAACTATAACAAACACAAAACAAGACAAAAGATCAAGACATGACTTGGAAGCCTTTTTATCAAAATTCAAAAATACATACCAAAGTGACCACTGCAGCGTTCCATTTTTTAATGTACAGTCCTCGGTGAAAACATTTTGGACATCCCAGCACCATTAATGCTAACTTAATATTGTGTTGCAGATAAAGTGTGTGTATTCTGAATAAAATTACTTTTTTTTTTTAACACTTTGTAACTCTGAAAGTGTTGACAGTCTCTCATTGATTTGATCTATTAGCTATTGTAACTACAGTAAAAATGGTCAAAATGTCAGGACTTTGACTTGGATTTGTATTGCTTATTCGATGCAGATGATATTTGGGAGGAGCCAGGCGTGAACGTGAGTACATATTTAATTTATTTACACACTAAATACAAAAACAGGGAAAACAAAGGGCGCGCTCAAAATTGGATAAAAACTAGACTATACTCATGAAAACAAAAATAGCACGATGGCATGGCTATATACAAACGAAACAAAAGACACTAACTGGGGCACAAACAAACCAAAAACTTGCACTGAGGCATAAATATACAAACTTACGTGGCGTGATCAGAAAACAAAGAGCATGGCATGAAGGTCGGTACATGAAAACGTGGTTGAGGTCTCAGAAGGATATGTCGGATACGATACATCCGGTAAAGTTGCCAGGACGAGGACAGGGACAGAATGGCTTAAATAATGACTATGATGATTAGTGACAGGTGTGAGGACTGAGGACAGATAGATAGATCGATAGTACTTTATTGATTCCTTCAGGAGAGTTCCTTCAGGAAAAGGGGCGTGACTTGGAGACCAGGTGGAAACTAATGAGTAACTATGGAAACAAACAAAACCAGGAAGTGCAAAACGAGAAACAATCAATCCATCAATCAATGTTTATTTATATAGCCCCAAATCACAAATGTCTCAAAGGACTGCACAAATCATTACGACTACAACATCCTCGGAAGAACCCACAAAAGAGTTCAAAAAACAAAACATAAACATGATAAAACATAAACTGGATTCACAGGCATGACACAAAAAGCACCCCTAAAAACCAACAAAAAGCTTTAACTGTCTATTGGGGGGCTTCACGGTGGCAGAGGGGTTAGAGCGTCTGCCTCACAATACGAAGTTCCTGCAGTCCTGGGTTCAAATCCAGGCTCGGGATCTTTCTGTGTGGAGTTTGCATGTTCTCCCCGTGAATGCGTGGGTTACCTCCGGGTACTCCGGCTTCCTCCCACTTCCAAAGACATGCACCTGGGGATAGGTTAATTGGCAACACCAAATTGGCCCTAGTGTGTGAATGTGAGTGTGAATGTTGTCTGTCTATCTGTGTGGGCCCTGCGATGAGATGGCGACTTGTCCAGGGTGTACCCTGCCTTCCGCCCGATTGTAGCTGAGATAGGCGCCAGCGCCCCCCGCGACCCCGAAAGGGAATAAGCGGTAGAAAATGGATGGATGGATGTCTATTGGGCTTGTTAATGTTAAAGTACCAACGATAGTCACACACACACACACACCAGGTGTGGTAAAATTTGTTCTGTGCATTTGTGTTGGCCCTGCGATGAGGTGGCGACTTGTCCAGGGTGTACCCCGCCTTCCGTCCGATTGTAGCTGAGATAGGCGCCAGCGTCCCCCGCGACCCCGAAAGGGAATAAGCGGTAGAAAATGGATGGATGGATGGCATTTGACCCATCCCTATGTTCCTGGATGTTTTTAGAGGGAATAATTGGCGCAACAGAGGACCCTCAATCTGTTGACTCAATTGTTAGCTATTTATTTACTATTTCGAATGCAGAAATATGCCAAACATACTGTATGTGTTCTTGTCTTACATAAGGATTGTGTATGATAAACAGCACATTTCTTTCAATTGTTTGCATATGGGCATCACGGTGGCACAGGGGTTAGTGCATCTGCCTTACAATATGAAGGTCCTGAGTAGTCCTGAGTTCAATCCCGGGCTCGGGATCCTTCTGTGTGGAGTTTTAATGTTCTGTTCTCCCCGTGACTCCATGGGTTCCCTCCGGGTACTCCGGCTTCCTCCCACTTCCAAAGACATGCACCTGGGGATAGGTTGATTGGCAACACTAAATTGTCCCTTGTGTGTGAATGTGAGTGTGAATGTTGTCTATCTGTGTTGGCCTTGTGATGAGGTGGCGACTTATCCAGGGTGTACGCCGCCTTCCGCCCGAATGCAGCTGAGCACCCCCCGAGACCCCAAAAGGGATATTTCTGTAACGACCAGGTCGCATCGTGTTGTGGAGTTCGTTCTCCCAGGAAGGCAGACGGGGTTCGGACACAGCGTGAAGGCAGGAACAAATGATTT
The DNA here is from genome assembly GCF_033978795.1 of Nerophis ophidion. NCBI lineage: Eukaryota > Metazoa > Chordata > Actinopteri > Syngnathiformes > Syngnathidae > Nerophis > Nerophis ophidion. The sequence goes on from NC_084635.1 coordinate 13,940,906, forward strand.
ATTTAGAAATAAATCAGACTTTAACAAAGAAAAACATGCTCAAAGCACAGAAGGCAAAAAACAAAAAGGCTAGCGTGGGAGCTAGCAAGTAAAAGAGCCTAGCGGGGAAACTAGCAGGTACAGAGCCGGGAACAAAAGTCGTCATCTGTTGCGTATTGCAAATTAGGAAGCCAGACTGACTGACTGGAGAAGGCAGGCTTAAATAATGTCAGTGATTACAAAACAGGTGCGCGTTTGGAACAAACGGCAGGTGAAAATAATAAGTAACGATGGTAACCAACTCAGAGGTGCACAAACAGGAACGAAAGGAGTCCAGAAAAAACAAGTGACTCAAAAATCCAATCAGAATATGATCCGGGCAGAGGATCCCAACAAATTCCATATGACTGATCTGATAACAGGGCTTCACGGTTGAAGAGGGGTTAGTGCGTCTGCCTCACAATACGAAGGTCCTGAGTAGTCAGTGTTCAATCCCGGGCTCGGGATCTTTTCTGTGTGGAGTTTGCAGGTTCTCCCCGTGACTGCGTGGGTTCCCTCCGGGTTCCTCCCACTTCCAAAGACATGCACCTGGGGATAGGTTGATTGGCAACACTAAATTGGCCCTAGTGTGTGAATGTGAGTGTGAATGTTGTCTTTCTATCTGTGTTGGCCCTGCGATGAGGAGGCGACTTATCCAGGGTGTACCCCGCCTTCCGCCCGATTGTAGCTGAGATAGGCACCAGCGCCCCCCGCGACCCCAAAGGGAATAAGGGGTAGAAACTGGATGGATGGATGATCTGATAACATGGTCAGAGTGCAGAAGCGTTCCTCCTGTGACGTACAGTACAATTTACGGAAATTACCGAAGGTGTTTGGCGCCGAATATCCAAAATGAATGACTGGATTGGCGCCATTTTATGACATTTTCGACGGCATTTTCACATACTTTGCGGATCGTACATAAAATTGGTTGTGGTTTAATGGATACAGTTAAAGACAAATAAGCAAATAAAGTCAACTTTTTTGACTCAACTGGTACTTTAAATATTAGTTTTCTACTAATTGCAGAGTGATTTTTTGATTAAAGCCACGCCAAATCCTCACTAATGCTTCAGTAGTCTTTTAATCTGCATGAGTATTTGCCTGCTTACTGTACACGTGCTGAGTTGTTTTTGTTTTTTTTAGTACAAGGAATTTTTGTTTGACTCGGTTCATATATAAAGGTTGATAAACATCGTATACCATTGCCGTTATCCTATGGCCAAACATTGCACCAACAAACTGGTCTGTTTGCCCTCATATTATTAGACAGAATTGAGAGCCATAACAAATATGACTAAGCTAAAATGGGGCCAAAGAAAGTAGCAAGTGCCAGCACTTTGATAAAGAAAATGATAAAGACTATAGAGTTCAACTAAGAACTCATAACAATATACAAGGGTGACATCCTCCCTCCTTTCTGCTCATTGCTGTCTTCACCAACAAGAGTTTTCAAAAAAACATGTTAAATGTAGACCCGGCACATAGAATGGACCTGCTATCCCCGTTTAAATAAAAAAATCTCATTTCAGTAGGCCTGTAACACCAATGCTGATGAACATGATCTCATAATTTATTCAAAAAGTATAAATAACGACAAATAAGGATAAAATACTATAAGCCGCAACATTCAAGTGTAAAAAACAAAAACAACGATATAATATTGACATTTTCAGAATGTGCTTGTACTATTTTTGAACAAAGAAAACAATCTGAAGTTGTCTTTATATTTAAGTTATCGTGCCGTGATTTTTTTCAGTCTGGCCCAATTGGAAGTAGATCTTTCTCCATGTGGCCCCCCATCTAAAATGAGTTTGACACCCCTGTAATAGAGGCATGGATTACAGAAAATGTGTTTAGACTTGGGGACATTCTGAAGGGTTTAGACCATGGGTGTCAAACTCTGGCCCTTGAGGTAATAATAAATTCAAGGGGCCATTATCACAATTTCAAAAGGGTTAAAAACAATAAAAATCAGTTCCCAGTGGCTTGTTGTATTTTTTGAAGTTTTTTTCTAAATTTTACCGGTCGTCGAATAGCCTTAAAAAAGCTTTAAAGTGCTTGATTTTCGCTATTTGCGATGCGACTATCCATTTCCCTGTGACGTCATACAGTGCTGCCAATACAAACAAACAATGGCGAATACCACAGCAATATATAGCGACATTAGCTCGGATTCAGACTCGGATTTCAGCGGTTTAAGCGATTCAACAGATTACGCATGTATTGAAACAGATGGTTGGAGTATGAAAGTATTGAAGAATAAACTGAAGCTATTGAGCGAATAGCTATTGACGCTATTCATAGCCATAGCGTGGCCGAATAGCTGCGTTAGCATCGCCGGTAAAATGTGCGGCCCAAACGATCAGGACTTTCGCATCTCGTGACACTGGAGCAACTTAAATCCGTCGATTGGTAAGTGTTTTTTTTCGCATTAAATGTGGGTGGAATGAAACGTAATAGTTTCAAATGCATCTGCAGGTTATCCATACATCTCTGGGCCATGTCTGCTTTACAACCGCCGGTAAATAGCATGTTAGCATCGATTAGCTGGCAGTCACGTCGCGACCAAATATGTCTGATTAGCACATAAGTCAACAACATCAACAAAACTCCCGAAGTTCAGTGCCCCTCCCGAATTTCTCCCGATTTCCACCCAGACAATAATATTGGGGGCGGGCCGTAAAAGCACATTTCGACAAACACATTTCGGGAGAACATCCGCACCTTAACACAACATAAACACAACCGGACCAATATCCAGAACCCCTTGCATCACTAACTCTTCCGCGACGCTACAATATACACCCCCGCTACCACCAAACCCCGCCCCAACTCAAATCCGCCGCCGAAAAAAGGCATGCAATTTGTGTTTTTATTTGATTTGATATGCCATTGATATTTTTTTATTATTATTATTTGAAACTGGATTTTGCATGTCACTATAAAGTTATATAAGCCTTACTAGGTCAATATTCAATGCAAAACTTGTTTGGGTCCCTATTAAAAGGTTAATTTGTTCAACCTCGGCCCGCGGCTTTGTTCAGTTTTAAATTTTGGCCCACTCTGTATTTGAGTTTGACACCCCTGCTCTACAACCTGTCGTCACGTCCGCTTTTCCTCCATACAAACAGCCAGTTACGTAATATATGCGGCTTCTAGGGCTGGGTGTATCGATACCAAGTATCGATAGTATCGATACTGGCGTGATGGTATCGATACTTCACCTAATTAAGCGAATCACTCCGATTTATAAAAAGAAATGTGAGCGCAGCCCTCCTCACCACTCCACCCTCCTCCTTAGTGATGGGTCGTTCGAGAACGATTTGTTCGTTCGAATGAATCATTTGAGTGAACGAACTGAATCACTTAATGAAATGATTCGTTCTTTTCTCAGTGCATTTGAGTTCAGCCGTGACTGTGTCATTTGGAGGGATTACAAGACTCACTGATGTCTTAGTGCAGGGGTGCCCATTACGTCGATCGCGAGCTACCAGTCGACCGCGGGGGGTGTGTCAGTCGATCTCCAGCCAGGCTTTTAAAAAAAATAGACCTAAAAATTAGTGATCATCAATCTTCACCAAGACGTCACTTAAATGACATTCACGGTACCGGAGGGTCTTGTGAGATGACGCTGGCTGCTGCAAGATCATTATTATGAAAATATGACCGAGAGGAAGGCGAGAAACACTTTTTATTTCAACAGACTCTCGCGCCGTACCTTCCGTCAAAACTCTAAAGGCCGACTGCACATTTCCTATCTTCACAATAAAAGCCCTGCTTCATGCTGCCTGCGCTAACTAAATTCAGAGTCTCGGAAAACTGGCGTGCACAAGCGATCCCTCAGAAAGCTGGCGTGCGCATCACTTGTGCACGCCAGCTTTCCGAGACTCTTATTTTGTTAGCGCAGGCAGCATGAAGCGGGGCTTTTATTGTGAAGATAGGAAATGTGCAGTCGGCCTTTAGAGTTTTGACGGAAGGGACGGCGCGAAAGTCTGTTGAAATAAAAAGTGTTTCTCGCCTTCCTCTCTGTCATTTTTTCATAATAATGAACTGGCAGCAGCCAGCGTCATCTCACAAGACCCTCGGGTGCCGTGAATGTCAATCAAGCAAGCTACGGAATTTGCCGCCAATGTTTTTCTTGTAAAGTGTATGGAAGCTGGATGAATTAGATGCCAAAAAACAACCACTTTCATGTGGTATTGTACAGAAAGGACACCTTTTTTTCTCCTCCATTTGAAAATGTGGGCGTTATCATCATTACTGTCTGATTCCAATCAATGCAAGTCATCAGAATCAGGTAATACACCAACTTATATTCTTGTCTTTGTGAAAGAAAGACATCTATATGTGTTACACATGCTTGTATTATCATTAAACACATTTAACTTGTTCAAAAAAATGTCTCTTTCATAAATAAATAAATATAAATGATATATATAAATGAGGTAGATACCCTCGAGTTGGTCAATTGAAAAGTAGCTCGCCTGCAGAAAAAGTGTGGGCACCCCTGGTTTAGTGTTTGTGAACAAGGGTCGCCTGAGCAAATAACATAAATATGAACACAATCAACAGATCATTACAAGTGAACGGACAGCCCAGTCCTCTGTGAGACTGAACGGGGAGGGACCTGAGCCTGCATTATCTATTGAAAATAAAGTTGTATAAATAAAATAAATAAATGGGTTGTACTTGTATAGCGCTTTTCTACCTTCAAGGTACTCAAAGCGCTTTGACACTACTTCCACATTTACCTATTCACACACACATTCACACACTGATGGAGGGAGCTGCCATGCAAGGCGCTAATCAGGAGCAAGGGTGAAGTGTCCTGCTCAGAACACAACGGACGTGACGAGGTTGGTGCTAGGTGGGGATTGAACCAGAGACCCTCGGGTTGTGCACGGCCACTCTTCCACTGCGCCACGCCGTCCCCGTATTGGTGTTTAATTCATGAATATGATGTTAGACACGTCCTGTGTTGTAATATTATCATAATCAATTAATAAAGGCAAAAGTACAAATTTGTTTTTCCAAAAGTATCAATACCCCGAAGTGTCCCCCCCCCCCCCCATCAGATGACGACACTTCCGGTATCAGTATCGGTATTGGTGATACTGGGCGGAATCGATACCCAAATTTGCGATATTGCCCACCCCTAGCGACTTCTACACACACACAAGTGAATGCAAGGCATACTTGGTCAACAGCCATACAGGTCACACACTTAGGGTGGCCGCATAAGTGAAGTGAAGTGAATTATATTTATATAGCGCTTTTCTCAAGTGACTCAAAGCGCTTTACATAGTGACACCCAATATCTAAGTTACATTTAAACCAGTGTGGGTGGCACTGGGAGCAGGTGGGTAAGGTGTCTTGCCAAAGGACACAACGGCAGTAACTAGGATGGCACAATCGGGAATCGAACCTGCAACCCTCAAGTTGCTGGCACGGCCACTCTACCAACCGAGCTATGCCGCCCCATAAACAACTTTAACACTGTCATACTTGTTTGGTGTGGGTTCACAGTGTGGTCTAACAAACACATTTCAGGAGAACATCCACACCGTAACACAACAGAACAAATACCCAGAACCCCTTTCAGCGCTAACTCTTCCGGGACGCTACAATATACACCCCCGCTACCAACAAAATTCGATTTTGCATGTCACTATAAAGTTATATAAGCCTTGCTGGTTCAATATTCAATTCAAAACTTGTTTGTGTCCCTATTAAAAGGTTAAGTTGTTCAACTTTGGCCCGCGGCTTTGTTCAGTATAGAATTTCGGCCCGCTTTGTATTTGAGTTTGACACCCCTGGTTTAGACGGCCAAATGTTGCTATGGTGATGGAATATTAGCCTCCACTTGACCGTGCTTCTAGGCTGCTGCTATCTATAGCCCCGTTCTTTCCGTCACGCCTCGCCTTGGAAAAACACGGGCGTGCCGCGCTAATCAGCACAAGCATTTTAATTCCCAGTGACCGCGATGGAAGTGTTTACCTTCTGGCTGGTGTCGGTGGTGATAGCCAAGCCATTGGGCACCAGGCCCGCGGTTTTGTGCTTCTTCACCAGCCGCACAGAGACAACAGGGATGGCCACCTGCGTAGAAAGAAAACATGTCCAAAACACTGTGTCTTGGTGTCCACATGTCGGACAAACGAGACGGGTGTCGTGGCCGTGGAATGAAATGAGATCGGTTTCCTATTCGAGTCGGTATGCTGGGAATGCGGCGTGAATAAGAAGCTTATTGTCAGTCAGGGGTTCAGTTTCAAGGAAATGAGAAAGAGGAACAAAATCATAGAAGTCCACAGCGCAGGTATAGAATGGGACCTTTTTTTTTTGGAGACCTATAGTCCGACAGTACCTTGATGTCTTTGCCAAAAAGGTTGGCATAGAAACACAGCCAGTTTCTTGAAATGTAGAGCCTGCCTTGGAGGAGGATATCTCTGAGAAGAGCACAGGAGTACACTGAGGACACAAAACACAGCACACATTGTTCTCCATTGCATTGAAGAAGATTCTTTAAAAAAAAAGTAGCAACATAGTGGTCAGTGTTAGCGGAGTACATGTAATGTGCAACCACAAGTTTAATTGGCATGATCTCACATGACAGCTACGTTATTAGTTGCATGTATTTTGTTTTGTTTTCTTATCCAGCGCTCTTATTTGTTTCCAGTTCCTCTTTTCCTTTTTTTTGCCACTTGTCTTCTTGACTGGGCTGAATAATTTTTGCTTTTTTGGACAGGTTTTCTTTAGTGTGCTTTTGCCAGCTGCACTACTTTTCCTTTTAAAAACCTTGTACCTGCACTTTGTCTGCCGTCTCTGCATCCTGGAGTCATTGACCAACACTACCGTGACACCAAATATAACAATTATCTTATCCTCAAATCTTTGGGAAATTAAACCAAATGTCAAGACCAGGCATATTTATATTTCATATATGCTGTAGTTTGGTATGTACAGTGCTATCTCGGTTTTCAAATGCTCCAGTTTTGGTACGATCTGGTTTTATGCAACAATTTTCCCCCCAAAATATGTCTCGTTCTTCATACTCTGTCCCAGTCTGTGCTTTGTTATGTGGAACATGTTTTTAAAAGCCTACTGAAATGAGATTTTCTTATTTAAACGGGGATAGCAGGTCAATTCTGTGTCATACTTGATCATTTCGCGATATTGCCATATTTTTGCTGAAAGGATTTAGTAGAGAACATTGACGATAAAGTTTGCAACTTTTGGTCGCTACTAGAAAAGCCCTGCCTTTACCGGAAGTATGTGCGCGTGACGTCACGAGTTGCAGGGCTCCACACATATTCACATTGTTTATAATGGGAGCCACCAGCTGAAAGAGCAATTCGGACCGAGAAAGCGACAATTTCCCCATTAATTTGAGCGAGGACAAAAGATTTGTGAATTAGAATATTGATAGTGAAGGACTAGAATAAAAAGAAAAAAGGGACGGCTCCGGGCGGCGGCAGTGTGAGCGTTTCAGATGTAATTAGACACATTTACTAGGATAATTCTGGAAGATCCCTTATCTGCTTATTGTTTTTATAGTGCTTTAGTGAGATTTTAAAGATTGTAAAGACCTCGAGGTCGGATGGCTGCGGTGAACACGCCAGTGTCTCAGAGAGAAGCCGAGGAGCCAAGCTCACAGCTGCCTTTTTTGACAGCTGCCGCAGGACGACGAATAATCCACTGATGTCTCCGGTAAGATATATATCACAATTTCCCCATCCAAAAACATGCTGTTTGACGTAGAGAAAACATGTTCGCTTGACCGCTCTGCTTCACAACAAACAAAGAAACACCGGCTGTGTCTCGGTGTTAAAGACAGCTGTAATCCACCGCTTTCCAACAACAGCATTCTTCTTTATAGTCTCCATTATGAAATGATAAAAAGTGCAAAAGATTCAGTAACACAGATGTCCAAAATACTGTGCAATTATGCGATTAAAGCAGACGACTTTTAGCCGCGAGTGGTGCAGCGCTAATATTTCCTGACAGTTCGTGACGCCACGCGTATGCGTCATCATTCCGCGACGTTTTCAACAAGAAACTCGCGGGAAATTTAAAATTGCAATTTAGTAAACTAAAAAGGCCGTATTGGCATGTGTTGCAATGTTAATATTTCATAATTGATTTATAAACTATCAGACTGCGTGGTTGGTAGTAGTGGGTTTCAGAAGGCCTTTAAATACATTGTACCTGCACTTTGTCTGCCGTTTCTGCATCCTGGGGTCCTTGACCAACACTACCGTGACACCAAATATAACAATTATCCTATCCTCAAATCTTTGGGAAATTAAACCAGATGTCAAGACCAGGCGTATTTATATTTCATGTGTTGTAGTTTGGTATGTACAGTGGGATCTAGTTATTCAAATGCTCCAGTTTTGGTACGATCTGGTTTTATGCAACAATTTTCCCCCCAAAATATGTCTCGTTCTTCATATTCTGTGCCAGTCCTTTGCTTTATGTAGTACATATTTAAGAAAAATAAAAAAAGGATTCTTAAAATATATTTTTTAAATTTTTTCATCGATTCTTGAATATTATGAATCAGTTTAGAAGACTTGCAATTTGGATGTGAATCGATTATTTTAGCACTCCTAATGAAAAATAGGGATGTGAATCTTACAAGAACTCACAATTCGATTTGATTCCGATTCTTGGGGTTGATGATTCAGTTCAGAATCAATTCTTAATTCAACACGATTCTTGATTCAAATTGATTCTCATGATGTATTATTTGGTATAAAATTCATGATGAAATATTTTCAAAAGACTGACTGACTATAGAAGCGCGAGGAGTAAGCACATAGAAGATCGATTCACGAAGTGATGTATCAATTTAGAATCAGAATAAATAAAAATCATAATTTGAATGTGAACTGATTTGATTGAATTTTTTCAGTAGCCCTAATAAAAACGAGCGATGTGACTCTTACAACATATAACTGGGTATAAAAATGTCTTCCTCTTGGCTACTGAAGTATGACGTATACACAGAGATGACCTAAAAATGTATTTAAAAAAAAAAAAATAATAATCGTAATAAATAAAAAATGCAGTTTGGACGTAAATTGATTTTTTTCACCACACCTGATGAAAAATGTTCATAATTCATATTTTTTCCTGCAAGAAATCACTTAATTAACTTCAGTTGTAAATAATAAATTAATACATAAAACATTATAAGACAGTGTATGGATGATAACTCATTTTACGCATATTTTTCTATATAAAAAAAAATATTTTAATAAATGACATAATAAGTAAAATGGGACTTAAATGGGTTGGAATAAAAAAATCTTATTACATTTTAACTATCTTTTCTAGGACTGATTTGCTTGAGAGATTTAGGCAGAAAAAAGTAGAATAAAAATATGAATCAAATTTGTTTTTACACTCTTAACTGCCTAAGAACTTTTCCGTTCTGGCGCTATTTAACTGCCATTAAATGATGTATGCCCCAGATTGGTTTAAAATCTATTCGTCCCTCAAAAAGGCTTCATGTTAAGTAAATATCTGATATATTTAAAGTCAGGCTGCAAATCTGGCCAACACACGATTCGATTTTTCGGGGTAAAGATTCGATTCAGAATCAACCCTTGATTCAAAACAATTCTCGATTCAAAACCAATACCTTTTAATAACATTGGGTGTTAGTCAAAACCAGCAGGTACAAAACATTAAAACAATGTTAAGAAATTTTTGAATTAGGTCCTGATGTTGAGCAACTCAAACCTAACATTGAAACAACACGCTTTTTGACAACGTTTAATAATTGTTGGGTTGTGACGTTGCTCTGACCATTGAATTTTGGTCATTTCCCAACCAATATTCTACAACAGTGTTTTTCAACCACTGTGCCGTGGCACACTAGTGTGCCGTGAGATACAGTCTGGTGTGCCGTGGGAGATTATCTAATTTCACCTATTTGGGTTAAAACATTTTTTTGCAAACCAGTAATTATAGTCTGTAAATGATGTGTTGTTGTTGAGTGTCGGTGCTGTCTAGAGCTCGGCAGAGTAACCGTGTAATACTCTTCCATATCAGTAGGTGGGAGCAGGTAGCTAATTGCTTTGTAAATGTCGGAAACAGCGGGAAGCACGGCGCAGGTAAAAGGGTGTCTAATGCTTAAACCAAAAATAAACAAAAGGTGAGTTCCCCTAAGAAAAGGCATTGAAACCTAGGGAAGGCTATGCAGAACAAAACTATAACTGAACTGGCTACAAAGTAAACAAAAACAGAATGCTGGACGACAGCAAAGACTTACTGTGGAGCAAAGATAGCGTCCACAAAGTACATCCAAACATGACATGACAATGAACAATGTCCCCACAAAGAAGGATAAAAACAACTGAAATATTCTTGATTGCTAAAACAAAGTAGATGCTGGTAATATCGCTCAAAGGAAGACATGAAACTGCTACAGGAAAATACAGAAAAAAGAGAAAAAGTCACCAAAATAGGAGTGGAAGACAAGAAGTAAAAGAGCAAAAAAGTGCAACTAAGTCTTGGTGTGATAATAAGTCTTCTTCCTCCAAACAGGACGAGTTGAGTTTATACCAAAAAGTTCTATCTTAGTTTCATCTGACCACATGACATTCTCCCAATCCTCTGCTTTATCATCCATTAGATTAGATTAGATTAGATGGTACTGTATTTATTCCGTCAGGAGAGTTCCTTCAGGAAAATTACAATTTTCAGCACAATCCCATTCAAGATCAGACAAACATTAAAGGGAGACAGAACAGTATCGCTGACGGGTCTGCCGGCTTCCAGCGCCCCTTACAAAAAAAAGATGAGATACAGGTAAACAAGGGGGGGAGAAAAAAATAGAAGATTAAAATAAAATTAAAAAAATCGGTCTCAGCCTGGGCCCAGGAGAGGGGGTGCAGACTGAGGCCAAGGGACAAAAACAACAACTCATAGCCATAGTACACATCCCTCTTACATGTGTGTAAGAGGGAAACATCAAAGAACACATAGGACATTAAAGACATTAAAGCAGCAGATACAACCAGACACTTCTACATACAGCTATGAATAAAAAGTAAAAGAAACATATCCACTGTGGTGGCCTCTGCGGTGTTTCACGCCATCGTCCGCTGGGGTGGAGGGAGGATGGCCAGAGACAGGAGCAGACCCAACAAAGCAACCAAGACAGCCGACTCCACTCTCGGCCAGTGTCCAGTCCGCATGGATGAGCGAGGATACGTCCAAGGAGACTGAGGTGTCCGACACCTGCTCACCCAGCCAAGACACCGCAAAGCCTCTCCGTCCCAGCGCTCCATGTATCCATTTTGGTATAAACTCAACTTGTCGTGTTTGGACGAAGAAGAATACTGAGTTGCATCCCAAGAACACCACACCTACTGTGAAGCATGGGGGTGGAAACATCATGCTTTGGGGCTGTTTTTCTGCTAAGGGGACAGGACGATTGATCCGTGTTAAGGAAAGAATGAATGGGGCCATGTATCGTGAGATTTTAAGCCAAAACCTCCTTCCATCAGTGAGAGCTTTGAATGGTTGACCAAATACTTATTTTCCACCATAATTTACAAATAAATTCATTAAAATTCCTACAGTGTGAATTCCTGGATTTTTTTTTCCACATTCTGTCTCTCACAGTTGAAGTGTACCTATGATGAAAATTACAGACCTTTGTCATCATTTTAAGTGGGAGAACTTGCACAATCGGTGGCTGACTAAATACTTTTTTGCCCCACTGTAGGTGTACACTGGACTGTATCTCACAGTGGTTGAAAAACACTGTTCTACTGGATATGATGATTGATGACAATCAGGAAAAATACAAAAATAGAGTATGGCTGGCGATTTAGATGACCTTTGTGATGATGAGCTAGGACGCAACATGTATGACAAGGTTAGAGTGTTACCTTTCATGAGGAGCTCATCCTTGGGCACACACTGGAACAGTTTGTGGTACTGCGAGTTGTACTTGCTGACAGTCTGTGCAGAGGGACAGGGCAGAGTCATGAGCAGCTCCTTGGCCCGCACGCCGCCAGAACCGGCGCTGGCGCCCCCTCTCCAGCCGCCGGCCGCTCCAACCCGGCTCACCGCCGACACCACCCTCTCCCGCAAAGGCGGCGAGCTCTGCACCAGGCTCAGCACGTTGGCGCCGTACACACACACACACTCATCCATGGCCTGAAACAAGTCGCTGCAAGACACACACTGTTGCCCTGGAGCGGGTCAGTACAGGTGACGGGGTCCGGTCGGCAGAAAACACACACCTGGCTACTGACTGGAAACACACACGACTACGGGAACGCAACCATCCTCGGGTCGAGCTGCTCTGTCTCTAAAACTACTTTGGTGACTCGACTCTTCACACACCTTCACCAGTCAAAGCTGGAAACACACCCTCCCCACTCAAACTCTCTCTCTCCGTGTCTGTGTTGTCCTTCTCTACTTTGACTGGCTCACTTCTATTATTAGCGCGAGGCTGCTCCTTTCTACACTGATATGGAGTTATTGAATTTATCCCACACTGACTTATTACGTCGGTTTATACCAGGGGTGCCCATTACGTCGATCGCGAGCTACCAGTCGACCGCGGGGGGTGTGTCAGTCGATCTCCAGCCAGGCTTTAAAAAAAAATAGACCTAAAAATTTGTGATCATCAATCTTCACCAAGACGTCACTTAAAGGACATTCACGGTACCGGAGGGTCTTGTGAGATGACGCTGGCTGCTGCAAGATCATTATTATTAAAATATGACCGAGAGGAAGGCGAAAAACACTTTTTATTTCAACAGACTCTCGCGCCGTACCTTCCGTCAAAACTCTAAAAGCCGACTGCACATTTCCTATCTTCACAATAAAAGCCCTGCCTCATGCTGTCTGCGCTAACTAAATACAGAGTCTCGGAAAACTGGCGTGCACAAGCGATCCCTCAGAAAGCTGGCGTGCACATCACTTGTGCACGCCAGCTTTCCGAGACTCTTATTTTGTTAGCGCAGGCAGCATGAAGCAGGGCTTTTATTGTGAAGATAGGAAATGTGCAGTCGGCCTTTAGAGTTTTGACGGAAGGGACGGCGCGAAAGTCTGTTGAAATAAAAAGTGTTTCTCGCCTTCCTCTCTGTCATTTTCTCATAATAATGAACTGGCAGCAGCCAGCGTCATCTCACAAGACCCTCGGGTGCCGTGAATGTCAATCAAGCAAGCTATGGAATTTGCCGCCAATGTTTTTCTTGTAAAGTGTATGGAAGCTGGATGAATTAGATGCCAAAAACCAACCACTTTCATGTGGTATTGTACAGAAAGGACAACTTTTTTTCTCCTCCATTTGAAAATGTGGGCGTTATCATCATTACTGTCTGATTCCAATCAATGCAAGTCATCAGAATCAGGTAATACACCAATTTATATTCTTGTCTTCGTGAAAGAAAGACATCTATATGTGTTACACATGCTTGTATTATCATTAAACACATTTAACTTGTTTACAAAAATGTCTCTTTCATAAATAAATAAATATAAATGATATATATAAATGAGGTAGATCCCCTCAAGTTGGTCAATTGAAAAGTAGCTCGCCTGCAGAAAAGGTGTGGGCACCCCTGGTTTATACCATACTTGCCAACCCTCCCGGATTTTCCGGGAGACTCCCGAAATTCAGCGCCTCTCCCGAAAACCTCCCGGAAGAAATTTGCTCCCAAAAATCTCCCGAAATTTAGCCGGAGCTGGAGGCCACGCCCCCTCCAGCTCCATGCGGACCTGAGTGGGGACAGCCTGTTTTCACGTCCGCTTTCCCACTATATACACAGCTTGCCTGCCCAAACACGTTACAACATCTACGGATTCTAATAAAAAACTGCACACACAAGGAGACGAAGCAGAAGAAGGAGGAAGTTACAGCCATGGCGACGCCGTCTGTAATAGAGTGATTCTATGTTGTCTGTTGCCATCTCCTGGTGAATGTTGGCTATGGCGTTATATGGGGTTGCTTTTTGATTGGCCAACGATTTACGTGGTGTTGCGCACCTGACGGCAAGTGACTCTCGCCAGTACCCAAATGGCAGAACAAAGGTTACTCAAATAGTGAAAGGTAAGTGTTGTTTTTGTTTTTTTAGTAACCAGCAAGCACAGTACAGTTAGTAGAACAACTGTGTTTTTATTACCGTGTATTTGATAGATGCCGTCTGAAATTCAACTATTTATTTTATTTATATATAAAATAAAATAAATAGATATAGCTAGAATTCACTGAAATTAAAGTATTTCATATATATATATATGTATGAAATATATATGAAATACTCGAGTTGGTGTATTGTAGATGTAAATATACTCCTCCCCTCTTAACCACGCCCCCCACCCCCACCTCCCGAAATCGGAGGTCTCAAGGTTGGCAAGTATGGTTTATACCGCTAACATACAGTCGTGATCAAAAGTTTACATACACGTGTAAAGACTATAATGTTTTGATTGATTGAAACTTATATTAGTAGATTGCACAGTACAGTACATATTCCATATAATTGACCACTAAATGGTAACACCCGAGTACATTTTCAACTTGTTACTATATTTTTGAATTTATATAGCTCGGTTGGTAGAGTGACCGTGCCAGCAACTTGAGGGTTCCAGGTTCAATCCCCGCTTCCGCCATCCTAGTCACTGCCGTTGTGTCCTTGGGCAAGGCACTTTAACTAAATGCTCTCAGTGCCACCCACACTGGTTTAAATTTAACTTAGATATTGGGTTCCACTATGTAAAAGCGCTTTGAGTCACTAGAGAAAAGCGCTATATAAATATAATTTACTTCACTTCACTTGTTTAAGTCGGGGTCCACGTAAATCGGTTCATGGTATTGAATGTCATGGCTGTCTTGAGTTTCCCATAATTTCTACAACTCTTATTTTTTGTGTGATCAAGTGGTTGGAGCACATACTTGTTGGTCACAAAACATTCATGAAGTTTGGTTCTTTTATGAATTTTTTATGGGTCTACTGAAAATATGACCACATCTGCTGGGTCAAAAGTATACATACAGCAGGGGTGTCCAAACTTTATCCACTGAGGGCCGCACACTGAAAAATCAAAGCAAGCGGGGACCATTTTATATTTTTCATTTTAAAAAAACAATACAATATATGTATAAAAAAATATAAATTTCAGCCTCCACTCAGGCTTGATCTCAGGAACGCCAAAGGGTTTTGGTAAAAAAAAAATATAAAAAATGTTTAATTATTCAGTAATATTTTTTTATTATTATTCAAGTTATAAATCTCTATATCAACATTAGGTTTATCTGTCAATATAATGATTTTAAAAATTTAAGTAGTATGCTCTTTTTGTCACACAAAAAAATATGCAATATTTTTTTTTAACTGGAATATTTTAGATCATATAATAATTGGAGCATTAAAAAGTTCAATAATTCATAACACCATTGATTTGAATTAATTATTATTTTTAGAGCAATGAGATTAAAAAACAAATCACACTAAAATATTGGGGATCCAAAAGGGTCCTACTCATTAAAGTGTTAGAAAATAAATTATACAGTTTTTTTACTGTCTAATTTTAACACAATAATTTTGAGATCAACTTCAGATCTATCCGTCAATTATATGTTTTATTGTTGTTTATGTTTTTTGTTCCTTCATTTTAGGCCCTTCTTTAAAAAACAGCTCAGTTTTTTATATGGCAAAGACAAAATATGCAACATTTTCCCCCCAAAAAATATCTCAAAGTGGAAAATTTAACGTGACGTAATTGGAGCCTTGAATAGGTCAATAATTCAAAATGACATTGATTTTGATTCATTATTATTTCTTAAAGAAAGAAACAGCCTGCATGGCAGCTTTGTGTTATTAGAGTAAACATTGCAACATTTATTGTTACATTTCACCCGTTTGCTCCTTTGTATCACTTTTTACGTTTTAAACATTTTTCAATCGTATTTTTAAAATGTGCCGTGGGGCCGTTAAAAAATTACCTGCGGGCCGCAAATGGCCCCCGGGCCGCACTTGGACACCCCTAACATACAGCAATGTTAATATTTGGTTACATGTCCCTTGGCAAGTTTCACTGCAATAAGACGCTTTTGGTAGCCATCCACAAGCTTCTGGTAGAATTTTTGACCACTCTTCTTGACAAAATTGGTGCAGTTCAGCCAAATGTGTTGGTTTTCTGACATGGACTTTTTTCTTCAGCATTGTCAGATTTAGCCATTCTTTTACCACTTTTGACATGTGTTTGGTGGTCATCATCATGCTAGAACAGTGGTTCTCAAATGGGGGTACGCATACCCCTGGGGGTACTTGAAGGTAAGCCAAGGGGTACGTGAGATTTTTTTTTAAATATTCTAAAAATAGCAACAATTCAAAAATCCTTTATAAATATATTTATTGAATAATACTTCAACATGAATGTAAGTTCATAAACTGTGAAAAGAAATGCAACAAGGCAATATTCAGTGTTGACAGCTGGATTTTTTGTGGACATGTTCCATAAATATTGATGTTAAAGATTTCTTTTTTTGTGAAGATGTGTTTAGAATTAAGTTGATGAATCCAGATGGATCTCTTTTACAATCCCCAAAGAGGGCACTTTACTCTGTCAGATGTCTGAATGACTACCGTCCAGTTGCACTTACATCTATAGCTATGAAGTGCTTCGAGAAGCTGGTACGGACCCATATCACCTCAGTCCTCCCTCCTGAGCTCGACCCACACCAGTTTGCCTACAGAGCCAACAGGTCCACAGAGGACGCCATCGCCACAGCCCTACACTCCTCCCTGGGTCACCTGGAGACGGGGGGGAGCTACGTGCGGCTGCTTTTTGTGGATTATAGTTCGGCATTTAACACCATTATTCCTGATAGACTGGTGTCCAAACTGTCAGACCTGGGTCTCTCGAACTCCATCTGCATGTGGATTAAGGACTTCTTATCCAACCGCCCCCAGAGGGTGCAGTTGGGTCGCCACATGTCATCAAGCCTGCACCTCAGTACCGGCTCTCCACAAGGCTGCGTGCTGAGCCCCCTTCTCTACTCCATCTACACACACGACTGCACACCTGCCCACTCCAGCAACTCCATCATCAAATTTGCGGATGACACCACCGTAGTGGGGCTCATCTCGGAGGGAGACGAGGCTGCATATTGGGATGAGGTGGAGAAGCTGTCGGATTGGTGCAAAGTCAACAACCTGGCCCTGAACACCTCCAAGACCAAGGAGCTGGTCATAGACTTCAGGAGGAAAAAAACGGACATCCTGCCCCTGATCATCAGTGGTGACTGTGTGGAGAGGGTCTCCGACTTCCGCTCCCTGGGAGTCCACCTGGCCGACGACCTATCCTGGAGCACCAACACCACGGCTACCATCAAGAAGGCACACCAGAGACTGCACTTCCTGAGAATACTCAGGAACAACCACCTCTCACAGGAACTGCTGGTGTCCTTCTACCGGTGCTCCATTGAGAGCATCCTGACCTACTGCATCTGCGTGTGGTTCAGCAGCTGCACGGCCGCAGAGAGAACGGCGCTCCAGAGAGTCATAAAGACCGCCCAGAAGTTAATCGGATGCCCCCTCCCCCCCCTGGCTGACCTGTACAGCTCCCGCTGTCTCAGGAAAGCACAGAGCATCCTGAAAGACCCATTCCACCCCGGGCACAGCCACCTGGAACTGCTACCCTCAGGCAGACGCTACAGGGTGCTAAAAGCGAGCACCAATAGACTAAAAAATAGCTTTTACCCAAGAGCCATAGTAGCATTAAACAGGCACTGAGTGAGCACAATATGTCCATCATGTCCTCATGTGTAATGTTTAAATGTTTTCCTATTTTCACGGTGGCAGAGGGGTTAGTGCGTCTGCCTCACAATACGAAGGTCCTGCAGTCCTGGGTTCAAATCCAGGCTCGGGATCTTTCTGTGTGGAGTTTGCATGTTCTCCCCGTGAATGCGTGGGTTCCCTCCGGGTACTCCGGCTTCCTCCCACTTCCAAAGACATGCACCTGAGGATAGGTTGATTGGCAACACTAAATTGGCCCTAGTTTATGAATGTGAGTGTGAATGTTGTCTGTCTATCTGTGTTGGCCCTGCGATGAGGTGGCGACTTGTCCAGGGTACCCTGCCTTCCGCCCGATTGTAGCTGAGATAGGCGCCAGCGCCCCCCGTGACCCCGAAAGGGAATAAGCGGTAGAAAATGGATGGATGGATGGTTTTTCTATTTTTTCGGACTACAATGTGCAATAATGTTTTATGTATGTGTGTATATATATTAATATGCATGCAGATATGCATCTGTGTGGATACATATACATAGATACATCTGTCATCTCTATCTTTTTTTTACTATTTATACTACCATATTGTATATGCACCTTAGGAGGAGCTGCTCCAATTTCGTTGTTCTTTGAACCTGTTCATTGCAATAATGACAATAAAACTCTATTCTATTCTATTCTATGAACATTGCTGTATGTATACTTTTGACCCAGCAGATTTGGTCACATTTTCAGTAGACCCATAATAAAATCCAAAAAGAACCAAACTTCATGAATGTTTTTTGTGACCAACAAGTATGTGCTCCAATCACTCTATCACAAAAAAATATTTATAAAATAATGATTGGAAACTCAAGACAGCCATGACATTATGTTCTTTACAAGTGTATTTAAACTTTTGACCATGACTGTGTATATATATATATATATATATATATATATATATATATATATATATATATATATATATATATATATATATATATATATTCTGAGCACGATGATGTCTCTTTATCGATGGGAAAATGCATTTTTAGACCATAAAATTTGCTTAAGCGGCTATGAGACACCGAGAGTAACAAGCGGTAGAAAATGGATTAAAAAGAACAGATTTAAATTTTAAAAAATACAAAAAAAATAAATGAATTAAAACAACTTTTTTTAATTTAACAATTTAATTATTTTTTTTACTTGGGACTTCTTGCGGGTCGGATTTTGGACACTGGCGGACCGGATCAGTTTGGGAACCCGTGTATTAGTGTCTGTAAACAGTATAAAGAAAGTCAATCGGGCACACATTTGATGAAAATATTTAAAGTAATCATGGTGACTCGCTTTGCTCTCCTTATATTGACATTTGTGGAGCTGTTTGTTTTGTTTTGTGTTTGAGTATTACCCAGGCTGAGCAAAATGGGGGAATACAGCAAGTTCTAATTAAGGGAGGAACACACACACACACACACACACACACACACACACACACACACACACACACACACACTCAGAGAAAACACAAACAAGGGGATGAAACTCACCGAGCCACGGTAACATTTTTTCACATCTTCATAAGACAGCTCTTCAATCAGCTGAAACCTGGCAAGGAACAACAAAAGGCTGATTTATTATTGGATTTTCTGCAGCTGTAAAACTCATCACAAAATCAACAGATAGACTGTACGTCAGGGGTCTGCTCGATATTTTTAATTCTAAGAGAGACAAAACTCAAATAGAATTTGAAAATCCAAAAAAATATTTTAAAAACTTGGTCTTCACTTGTTTAAATAAATTCATTTATTTTTTTACTTTGCTTCTTATAACTTTCAGAAAGACAATTTTAGAGAAAAAATACAACCTTAAAAATTATTTTAAGATTTTCAAACACATATACCTTTTTACCTTTTCAATTCCTTCCTCTTCTTTCCTGACAATTTAAATCAATGTTCAAGTAAATTTTTTTTTTTTCTTGTCAAGAATAATAAATACATTTTAATTTAATTCTTCATTTTAGTTTCTGTTTTTTCAACGAAGAATATTTGTGAAATATTTCTTCAAACTTATAATGATTAAAATTTAAAAAAAATATTCTGGCAAATCTAGAAAATCTTTAGAATCAAATTTAACTCTTATTTTGAAGTCTTTTGAATTTATTTTTAAAATGTTTGTTAGAAATATAGCTTGGTCCAATTTGTTAAATATTCTAACAAAATGCAGATTGGACTTTAACCTATTTAAAACATGTCATCAAAATTCAAAAATTAATCTTAATCAGGAAAAATTACTAATGATCTTCCATAAATTATTTTTTTCAAAAAGATTCAAAATAGCTAGTTTTTCTTTTCTTTTTTTTTCGGTTGAATTTTGAATTTTAAAGAGTCGAAATTGAAGATTAACTATGTTTCAAAATGTAATTTTTTTTCCTCTTTTCTCCTCTTTTAAACCATTCAATTAAGGTTTTTTTTTCGTCATTTATTCTCTACAAAAAACCTTCCGTAAAAGGAAAAAAAATGTACGACGGAATGACAGACAGAAATACCCATTTTTAAAATATATATATATTTATATATAGATTTATATATAAATATAAAAATATATATACATATAGATTTATTTATTAAAGGTAAATTGGCTATTTCTGGCAATTTTTTTAAGTGTGTATCAAACTGGTAGCCCTTCGCATTAATCAGTACCCAAGAAGTAGCTCTTGGTTTCAAAAAGGTTGGTGACCCCTGCTGTACGTGAACATGGTTATTTGTGGTCTATTAGAGTGCTATATCGGCAGCCTGGCAAATAGTGCGGTTAGCCCTTGTTTACATGTGTGTTTGTGTGTGTGTGTGTGTGTGTGTGTGTCTAACGTGAGCGTTGCATTGTGGGCATGCCTCCACACGACAAGCTAATCATTAGTGTGTGCAGGCTGCAGGTGCAAGCTGTCACACCCAGCCAAATCAGAGACTGATATTAAGCCTGTGCACACAAACCGTGGCAACAACGGTGGATCACCCGTGGTGTTGATTTTTATTGTCACAAAACATGAACATGCATAAACATCATAGAACCCTATGGGGGGGGGGGGGGGGGGGTGTTGCGGTATTGAAATAGTGCGACAGATGTCACAGCGGGATACCTCCATCCATTGCACATGCAATACTGTATAATCAGCCCTTGAAGGGAAATGTTAACAAGAGGGAATTAAACAAGCAAAATGAAAATTGCAGGTGGAAAAAAACAACTAAAATGGAAAATGACTTCCTTTTTTGTCCTGCTGAATCTAACCGAGTGTGTGTGTGCAGCGGAAAACACTGGATGGTGGCGCGGTGTTTATGGATCCAGCCCCTCTGCGGGGTTATATCGTGTGACTGCTCACAGAGTGCAAGGGAAAGTCCATTAAATAACGCAGGTTTATTCTTTATTACTGCCTTATTTTGGACACTGCCTTGCAGAAGCCTTTTACTTATGATGATTTAGTGGAGTTTACAACAATGAGCAACAAAAAAAAAAAAAAAAAAAAGGAAAAATACTTTAAATTATGATTTTTTTTTAATTAATGGGGTATTATTAGAAGTACAAAACTGCAAACCAGTGATGTTGGCATGTTGTGTAAATCGTATATAAAAACAGAATGCAATGATTTGCAAATCCTTTTCAACTTATATTCGATTGAATAGACTGCAAAGACAAGATTTTTAATGTTCAAACTGAGAAACTTTTTTTTTTTCCCCCCAAATAATCATTAACTTAGAATTTAATGGCTGCAACACATTGCAAAAATGTTGGTGGGGGTATTTTTTTTTTTTTTACCACCGTGTTACATGGCCTTTCCTTTAAACACCACTCAGTAAATGTTTGGGAACTGAGGAAACCAATTTTAGAAGCTTTTCAGGAGGAATTATTTTCCGTTCTTGCTTGATGTACAGTTTAAGTTGTTCAAAAGTCCGGGGTCTCCTTTGTTGTAATTGACGCTTCATAATGCGCCACACATTTTCAATGGGAGACAGGTCTGGACTACAGGCAGGCCAGTCCAGTACCCGCACTCTTTTTATATGAAGCCACACTGTTGTAACACGTGGCTTGGCATTGTCTTGCTGAAATAAGCAGGGGCGTCCATGAAAAAGACGTTGCTTGGATGGCAACATATGTTTCTCCAAAACCTGTATGTACCTTTCAGCATTAATGGTGCCTTCACAGATGTGTAAGCTACCCGTGCCTTGGGTACTAATACACCCCCATACCATCACAGATGCTGGCTTTTCAACTTTGCGCCTATAACAATCCAGATGGTTCTTTTCCACTTTGTTCCGGAGGAAACAACGTCCACAGGTTCCAAACGCAATTTTAAATGTGGACTCTTAGACCACAGAACACTTTTCCACTTTGCATCAGTCCATCTTAGATGAGCTCGGGCTCAGCGAAGACAGGGGCGTTCGTGGGTGTTGTTGATGAATGGCTTTCGCTTTGCGTAGTTGAGTTTTAAATTGCACTTACAGATGTAGCTACCATCTGTAATTACTGACAGTGGTATTCTGAAGTGTGGTGATATCCTTTACACACTGATGTCACTTTTTGATGCGGTACCGCCTGAGGGATCGAAGGTCATGGGCATTCAATGTTGGTTTTCAGCCTTGCTGCTTACGTGCAGTGATTTCTCCAGATTCTCTGAACCTTTTGATGGTATTACAGAGCGTAGATGGCGAAATCCCTAAATTCCTTGCAGTAGCTCGTTGAGAAGTGTTGTTCTTTAACTCTTTTACGATTTTTCACAAAGTGGTGACCCTCGCCCCATCCTTGTTTACATTTCAGGGCAGCTGGTTTTATACCTAATCATGGCACCGATTTGTTCCCAATTAGCCTGTTAACCTGTGGGATGTCCCAAATACGTGTTTGATGAGCATTCCTCAACTTTCTCAGTCGTTTTTTGCCACTTGTGACAGCTTTTTTGAAACATGTTGCAGGCATCAAATTACAACTGACCTAATATTCGCAAAAAAATAACAACGTTTTCCATTTTGAACGTTAAGTATCTTGTCTTTGCAGTCTATTCAATTGAATATAGGTTGAAAAGGACTTGGAAATCATTGTATTCTGTTTTTATTTACGATTTACACAGCGTGCCAACTTGACTGGTTTTGGGTTTTGAAATTACTGAAAAGGTCAATCCGTCCTGTAGGACATACTGGCTAGGTGAAACGCAGTAAAAAAAACAAAAACAAAATGGTGCTATAGAGCAAACACAAATCCCCTTATAAGCTTTGTCCCTGCTAGGCTGTTTGATGATTCAGCATGATACCACAACAGCACATTAGTATTCTCCTTGAACCGTGACCCTTTTTTGTATTCACGACAGTGTCTTGAAGTTCAGCCCTGCCTGTCCGTCACCTTCCCTCCCACGGGTAAAAAAAGAAGAGTGTGACCCTTGACCCTGAGCCACAGTTTTTTGGTGAGTTTCTCTCTGTTCTATTGCTGGGTCAGAGTGGAGAAGATGTCAGTGCAGGTACAAAATAATATCCGGAAAAAGGGCAGCTTTCCCCAGTTTATCGTTTAATACTGAAAAGGTGCAAGAAAATAAGTTTCGCCTTTAGGTCTGATGATATACAGTGGGGCAAAAAAGTATTTAGTCAGCCACCTATTGTGCAAGTTCTCCCACTTAAAATGATGACAGAGGTCTGTAATTTTCATCATAGGTACACTTCAACTGTGAGAGACAGAATGTGAAAAAATTTCAGGAATTCACGTTGTAGGAATTTTAAAGAATTTATTTGTAAATTATGGTGGAAAATATGTATTTGATCAACCATTCAAAGCTCTCACTGATGGAAAGAGGTTCTGGCTCGAAATCTCACGATACATGGCCCCATTCATTCTTTCCTTAACACGGATCAATCGTCCTGTCCCCTTAGCAGAAAAACAGCCCCAAAGCATGATGTTTCCACCCCCATGCTTCACAGTAGGTTTGGTGTTCTTGGGATGAAACTCAGTATTCTTCTTCCTCCAAACACGCTGAGTTGAGTTTATACCAAAATGGATACATGGATGATACAGCAGAGGATTGGGAGAATGTCATGTGGTCAGATGAAACCAAAATAGAACTTTTTGGTATAAACTCAACTTGTCGTGTTTGGAAGAAGAAGAATACTGAGTTGCATTACAAGAACACCATATCTACTGTGAAGCATGGGGGTGGAAACATCATGCTTTGGGGCTGTTTTTCTGCTAAGGGTACAGGACGATTGATCTGTGTTAAGGAAAGAATGAATGGGGCCATGTATCGTGAGATTTTGAGCCAAAACCTCCTTCCATCAGTGAGAGCTTTGAATGGTTGACAAAATACTTATTTTCCACCATAATTTACAAATAAATTCTTTAAAATTCCTACAATGTGAATTCCTGGATTTTTTTTCCCCATTCTGTCTCTCACAGTTGAAGTGTACCTATGATGAAAATTACAGACCTCTGTCATCATTTTAAGTGGGAGAACTTGCACAATCGGTTGCTGACTAAATACTTTTTTTGCCCCACTGAATCTCTTCCTACATGTTTGCTCAAATAAACAGTGTCTCTCAGGAGGATATAGGAAGTGTTTAAAAATAAGTCGGTAATGAAGCCCTCCTTGAGTCACTTCCTTTAAGGGATGATGAAGTGTCTGAGACTCAAGTGTCAAAGAGCAGCATGATGATCAGGCAGCTGTTTAAAACATGACAGTACAGCTGTGACAGCACTGCCAGCTGGACATCACCCCTCTTCCCCGTGAAGATCTCAAACAACAAGTGCTAATGCAGAGGACAATTTTCAGCACACCTAGTGTGTGTGAGACAATCATTGGGACTAGAGCTGGGTGATATGGCCTTTTTTTAATATCTCAATATTTTCAGGCCATATCGCGATACACTATAAATATCTCGATATTTTGCCTTAGCCTTGAATGAACACTTGATGCATATAATCACAGCAGTATGATGATTCTATGTGTCTACATTCTTGTTCATACTGCATTAATATACAGTATGCTCATTTTAAACTGTCATGCAGAGAGGGAAATCACAACTAAGTCAATTGACCAAAACTGTACTAACCCTGTTTCCATATGAGTTGGGAAATTGTGTTAGATGTAAATATAAGCAGAATACAATGATTTGCAAATCATTTTCAACCCATATTCAGTTGAATATGCTACAAAGACAACATATTTAATGTTCAAGCTGATAAACGTTTTTTTTTTGTTTGCAAATAATCATTAACTTTAGAATTTGATGCCAGCAACACGTGATAAAGAAGTTGGGAAAGGTGGCAGAGAAATGTTCATCAAACACTTATTTGGAACATCCCAAGGTGTGCAGGGTAATTGGGAACAGATGGGTGCCATGATTGGGTAAAAAGCAGCTTCCATGAAATGCTAACTAATTCACAAACAAGGACGGGGTGACGGTCATCAATTTGTAAGCAAATTGTCGAACAGTTTTAGAACAACATTTCTCAACGAGCTATTGCAAGGAATTTAGGGATTTTACCATCTACGGTCCGTAAAATCATCAAAAGGTTCAGAGAATCTGGAGAAATCACTGCACGTAAGCGATGATATTAAGGACCTTTGATCCCTCAGGTGGTACTGCATCAAAAACAGACATCAGTGTGTAAAGGATATCACCACATGGGCTCAGCAACACTTCATACAACCACTGTCAGTAACTACAGTCGGTTGCAACATCTGTAAGTCCAAGTTAAAACTCTGCTATGCAAAGCAAAACCCATTTATCAACAACACCAAGGCACGCCGCTGGCGTCGCTGGGCCCGAGCTCATCTAAGATGGACTGATGCAAAGTGGAAAGGTGTTCTGTGGTCTGACGAGTCGACATTTCAAATATTGTTTGGAAACTGTGGACGTGGTGTCCTCCGGAACAAAGAGGAAAAGAATCATCCGGATTGTTATAGGCGCAAAGTTCAAAAACCAGCATCTGTGATGGTATGGGGGTGTATTAGTGCCCAAGGCATGGGTAACTTACACATCTGTGAAGGCACCATTAATGCTGAAACGTATGTAAGGAGGTGCACTTGCTGTCTGTGAGAAGGAGACACAGCAAAGAGTGGGAAGAGCCTGCCTGTAGTGTAATGCCAGCAGGTAAAAGCAACTGCGTGAGAACGTATACCCGAATATCACGATGTAGTCATTTTTTATATCGCACAGAGACATAATTAGTACTTTAACTTGTGAAAAGTATAAATCTGTGTTCTATTAGTGGGATCAACTAAGACTATGTTTGCAATTGATAACAACAGTGTTGCAGACCGCCCTATTTACTACCAG
Source organism: Nerophis ophidion (assembly GCF_033978795.1). Lineage (NCBI taxonomy): Eukaryota > Metazoa > Chordata > Actinopteri > Syngnathiformes > Syngnathidae > Nerophis > Nerophis ophidion. The sequence goes on from NC_084635.1 coordinate 13,966,984, forward strand.
CTGTCACCATAGAGAAAATTAATTTACCGCACATCTGTGTGCTCCAGGCTGTAGTCTTTTACTATGTTGTGGAAAATGCAGCACACAACTATATTTTGTACCATCTTTTCAAGTTTATATAGGGAAGCACGATCGAGACAACATATATTCTATTTCTGGGGATATATGTGCCGATTTATAGCTTACCAAAATCGTAATAAAAAATTTTGACGGATTATCGAGTGCTGAGTGTAGTGTTCTATATTCTCAATCAAACATCAAAGTTTTGGTGTTGCCTGCTTACGGGTGCTTGCTAGCGTCATTTATTGACCAGGCATACGTATTTCTTATGTGTGCTGCCATTTTGACGGACCGGTACTTTTCAGATACGGTATAGTACCGAATATGACTCATTATTATCACGGTACTATATTAATAATGGTATACTGTACAGTTTTAGTAGGAAATAATAAAAAAATAAAACATTGTACAAGCCATCGTGTGTAGGATTATCCGACTACTTCAGAATAATAAACTAAAAAACTAAATCCAATTATGAAATGAATACATAAAAAAAACTAAAAAACTAAAAAGTGAGTCCAAAAGTTGTTTCGTTTCTTTTAACTATGACTCATCGGGTAACGCTGCATCTACATGTGCATAAATAAACAAACGCACAACTGTAAATCGCTCACTCGAAAGAGACGTTCAAAAGGAGAGTGTCAAGACTTGGACTGTGGTGAGGTTTGTTTTCCCGTGGTGCAAAGCGACTGGACCGGACACGACGTGAAGGTAATGACATCTTTAATCTTAACTAAAAAATATTACAAAAACAAAAGGGTATGAACAAAAGGCGCTCTCAGTGGAGGTTCAAAACCTGTCTATGAAAACTAAAACTCGCACAATGGGAGAACTATGAACATAAAACAAAACTTACTAACTCTATGGCATGAATAGCGATAACTTACTTAAAAACGAGATATGGGCATGAATCATCGGCATAGATAGCAAGGGTGTGAAGACGGTGGTGTCGCCAGGCTGACTGCCTGGCAACTGCAGGCTTAAGTCGTGCTGTGGTGCTTGAAAACAGGTGTGTGAGTTTAAATGAATCAGGTGCGTGAGTCGTGAGGACAGGTGAACTGATTGGTTGGCATGGTGACAAAACAAACAAGAGTGCCCAATGAATCCAAAACAAAACAGAACGTGACCACAAAACATGACAGAGAGATTCGTTCGCATACGTCACATCACCAATTGGCTCTTCTTTGCCTCCCTTACATCCTTTCTAGAGAGTTCTGTGTAAGTTACGTATATTTGTCATCATGTTCAGCCACTGACCAATCAACTAAAACACAACCTCATACCTTGCACATTGGAACTCGGTGTAGGTAATAATGTGGTCCTGAGACCACACTCTGTGAAACCACACTAACAATTACTTACTTCCTGTGGTTTATTCTTGTCTAGTAACTCTTCCCCCTGCACCCTCGCCTGCATAATCACGTTTTCATGTTGTGACCAAAGTACTCATGCACGCTGCTCTTGTTGCCTCCTCCTGCTGCTGTCTATAAATAGTCTCCACAGTAGCTGTGCACTCCAAGGTGGGGAAGACCAAGTGATTATTAAAAACACAGGCGGCACTGTGGGGACCGCCTGCGCGGCTCGCCGCTCTCACCTTCCATCTGTTTCGCTCTTGAACATGGTCTTAATCAATACTGCTGGTGCAGAACAACAACTGCACTACTCTGAGAGGACCAGCATTTTGACCAGATTTAAGCTGTTGAAGATGTCCTTTATTAAGGACTTAATGGGCTAGACCAGGGGTGTCCAAACTGCGGCCCTTGAGACATTATGAGTTCACCAAAGCATTGCAGGTAGTCTTTAAATTATACATTTTTGCTTCCATCTTGTGGACAATGTGAGTAAATAAGATCAAAGACCCTCAAAAATACTTGAATCTGATAGCACAGCTTTTACTTATATGGCACAATTCAAACAACCTTCCCTAGTCATGGTGCAAAAAAAAAAGAAGCAACTAACACAAAGTTTAACGAAGGTCCTGGGTTCGATCCCCGTGGTCTTTCTGTGTGAAGTTTGCATGTTTTCCTAGTGACTGTATGGGTTCCCTCCAGGTAATCCGGTTCCCTCCCACCCCCAAAGATATGCACCTGGGGATAGGTTGATTGGCAGCACTAAATTGACCGTAGTCTGTTTATCTGTGTTGGCCCTGTGATGAGGTGGCGACTTGTCCAGGGTGTACCCCGCCTACCGCCCAAATGCAGCTGAGATAGGCTCCAGTAATGGATAGATGGACAAAGTTTAACACACATAGTCACACATAACACAACTTGCTCACTGAACATTATGGTTATATTTTAAAAAGTCGAAACACCATAAACATTTTTCAAAATTACACCCATTTAAATCCATTTGAGTGCCTGATGGGAAAAATGTTAAAATACTCTCTCCACACGGAACTCTTAATATCCAACTGTATTACTTGCAAAATACTATATATAGCGTTTGCTTTATTCTTGTGGACAATTTCAGTAAATCAGATCAATGACCCTCAAAAGTACTTAAATCTACTAGCACATCATTTATTTATATGGCACCATCCAAACAACCTTCCCTAGTCATGGTGTAAAAAAAACACAAGGCTTAACACACACAGTCACACAACTTGTTCACTGAACATTATGTCTATTATTAAAAACGTCAAAACACCATAACAGATGTCAATCAATCAATCAATCAACCGATTCCTTTATTGTCATTGTCATAAATAACACTTATGTATGACTTAAGTGTTATTTATGACAATGACAATAAAGGAATTGATTGAACTGGTGTCAAAATTACACCTATTTAAATCCATTCCAGTGCATCATGGGACAAAAATGTCAAAACACTCTCTCAACTCGTATCCATGTGTGGCATATTTTAGCTGCTTGATATCTCTGATTGATTACAAAGCATTAAGAAGGTCTTCATGGAAGTAAACAAGGTAGGAGTCAAACTTTTTACAATCATAGTACTTATATATATAGTATTAGGTGCCGCCTTGTGAGTAAATCGGATTAATGACACTCAAAAGTACTTGAGTTTGATAGCACAGCATTTATTTATGTCACAATCCAAACAACCTTCCTTAGTCATGGTGAAAAAAAAAAATGCAACACGCAAACAGTCACACATAACTTGTTCACTGAACATTACGGTTATTATGAAAAACGTTGAAAAACCATAAAAAAATGTCAAAATTACATCCATTTCAATCCATTCCAGAGCATGATGGGTAAAATGTCAAAACACTCTCTCCACATGAATCCATGTTTGGCACATTTTAGCTTCTTGATATTTCTGATTGATTACAAAACTTTAAGAAGGTCATCATGGAAGTAAACAAGGTAGGAGTCAAACTTTGACATACTCTTAATATCCAATTACATTACTTACACATCTACTATATCAATTACATATATGTCATACATGTAGAAGTGTTTGGACCCCAGCCAAATTATTTTAGCCCAATGCAGCCCCCAAATCACAAAGACGTTGTTAAATATGCCGTAAATCAATTAGCTGATGTGAAAGCTATATAATTTCTTGCAGCGTGCAGCATGGGAGTGCACGGAGATGACAAGAACATCTGCCACAGAATGTTTCAAACCAAACCAAGCGGCCTGCACCCTTGAAAGCATCAAAGCGCTGTCATGCACACACTCAGTGCCTCAGGCTGTGCGGCTCAATACTCAACCTAATTACCAAACTCTAAGGCTCCTAAATTGAATCTTAAATTAGAAAGAGAACACTTCCCACTGGTGGCAGGTGTAGCTGCGGACTCCCACTCAGTCCATCAAAATAAGTGAAGGAGTTGAAATTAGCACGGAGAGGAGTGGAGAAGACTCACAATTTGCAGAAATTAAAGGGAGCCATAAATTTAAATGAATACAATTTATTCTACCAATCTAACATGACTGATAAGATTGTTGCTGTACATGTGCAAACCCCATTTGCATATGAGTTGGGAAATTGTGTTAGATGTAAATATAAATGCAATACAATAATTTGCAAATCATTTTCAACCCATATTCAGTTGAATATGCTACAAAGACAACATATTTGATGTTCAAACTGATAAAAAAATGTTTGGGGGGGCAAATAATCATTAACTTTAGAATTTGATGACAGCAACATGTGACAAAGAAGTTAGGAAAGAGGAAAGGTGGCAATAAATACTGATAAAGTTGAGGAATGCTCATCAAACGCTTATTTGGAACATCCCACAGGTATGCAGGCTAATTGGGTACAGGTGGGTGGCATGATTGGGTATAAAAACAGCTTCCCAAAAAATGTTCAGTCTTTCAAAAGAAAGGATGAGCGAGGTACACCCCTTTGTCCACAATTGGGTGAGCAAATAGTCAAACAGTTTAAAGGGAAACATTATCACAATTTCAAAAGGGTTAAAACAATAAAAATCAATTCCAGATGGCTTGTTGTATTTTTGGAAGTTTTTTTCAAAATGTTACCGGTCACGGAATATCCCTAAATAAAGCTTTAAAGTGCCTTATTTTCGCTAACTTCGAAAGCACTATCCATTTCCCTGTGACGTCATACAGTGCTGCCAATACAAACAACATGGCGGTTACCACAGCAAGATATAGCGACATTAGCTCAGATTCAGACTCGGATTTCAGCGGCTTAAGCGATTCAACAGATTACGCATGTATTGAAACAGATGGTTGGAGTATGGTGGCAGATAGCGAAAACGAAATTGAAGAAGAAACTGAAGCTATTGAGCCAATAGCTATTGACGCTATTCGGCCATAGCGTGGGTGCACTTAATGAAGTGGCCCATAGCATGGCTGCCTTATTAGCATCGCCGGTAAAATGTGCGGACCAAACGATCAGGACTTTCGCATCTTGTGACACTAGAGCAACTTAAATCCATCGATTGGTAAGTGTTTGTTTTGCATTAAATGTGGGTATCTAGTTTCAAATGCACATACAGCTAGCGTAAATAACATGTTAGCATCGATTAGCGTAGCATGTTAGCATCAATTACCTGGCAGTCATGCCGTGAATAAATATGTCTGATTAGCACATAAGTCAACAACATCAACAAAACTCACCTTTGTGATTTCGTTGACTAAATCGTTGCAAATGCATCTGCAGGTTATCCATACATCTCTGTGCCATGTCTGTCTTAGCATCGCCGGTCAAATGTGAAGACACTCTGGTACATTCAATGGGGGTCTGGCGGCAGATTTCTTGCCAGTGGTGCAACTTGAATCCCTCCTCCCTGTTAGTGTTGTTACACCCTCCGAAAACACACCGACAAGGCATGATGTCTCCAAGGTTCCAAAAAATAGTCGAAAAAACGGAAAATAACAGAGCTGAGACTCGGTGTTGTAATGTGAAAATGAATATGGCGGGTGTGTTACCTCGGTGACGTCACGTTCTGACGTCATCGCTAAAAGACTGATAAACAGAAAGGCGTTTAATTTGCCAAAATTCACCC